>NW_006795236.1:703693-753480 GCF_000442215.2 Lipotes vexillifer | reverse complement strand
TCTTTCCCTTCATTCATAAAGTCTACATTTCTCTTTTATAGCATTTGTTGGATTGAGAGTGAACAGCATGCTAAAAGAAAACAGACCTATCTGTGTAACTATAAGATGAAACAATCAAGTGAATTATTTAAAAAAAAAAAATGAGTCACTTTTCAAGTGGCTAAGAGAACGTGGGAGCAGATGCTGAAATAATAAACATCTCGCATTATTTCATTTAGAGTAAGCTGTATAAATTCCATCATAAACTAAAGTACTTGGTACACTCTAAGAAATATGTCATCATCAACAAATGCCTTTTTTATTACCTGCAGGAAGAACACAGATGGCTTGATCTGCTCATTTTGGTCTTTATTAAAATAAATTAGCTAAAGAGCATGTAGATGCCTTATTATTTTCAAGACATATTCAGTGCTGTAGAAATATATTGAGATCTCATTCAGAAAGGCTGTTCAGGACCCATATGACATCATCATCCACTATGAAGACATTTGATGGGAAATCATTTTTTCTCCATGCAATCATAGTAATCAGTACGGTTAAACTATTTTGACATTTTCAAATGGCACCAAGGTGACAAATACCAGGAAGGGTTTGAGGAATAAGTCATCTTATCCGTTCCTTTCTCGTTACAAAAAATGACAGTAATATGTACCTTACAGTGTTCATAGTCACACTTCACTACTTTTAAACTGAGTCACAAGCTGAAAGAGAACTTCTTTCAGTTTTTACAAGGAATTCAATCCTATGGAGAAAAGATACTTCCCACACCTTCCTGGCTTGCCATTGTTTCAGGATTTCTCTAATTTCCTTGGTTAAAAAAAAAAAAAAATACAACTCTCCTTTATTTCCCTTATATTTTACCCATATCTTTCAGTATTGTGCTATATGATCTTATCTTTTATTTTAATGTTGTTATAATACATCTAAACTCTTTTATCTTTTTTTTTTTTTTTTTTTTTTTTTTTTGCGGTACGCAGGCTTCTCACTGTTGTGGCCTTTCCCGTTGCGGAGCACAGGCTCCAGACGTGCAGGCTTAGCAGCCAAGGCTCACGGGCCCAGCCGCTCCGCGGCATGTGGGATCTTCCCGGACCGGGGCACGAACCCGTGTCCCCTGCATCGGCAGGCAGACTCTCAACCACTGCGCCACCAGGGAAGCCCCTTTTATCATTTTTTATTTTTAAAAAGTAAAACACAGTTCCTCTTTTGAAAAGAAATGTACAAAAACTGTGTTGGAATACATACAGAGTTTTAATCCATAAAGTTATTCATTTCTATTCTGGGAAAAATACAGCAGTAGTTCATAAAATGCGTTTTGAATATAAGAATAGTTAAATAATTAAATGACAAACGTATTTTGGCTTGAAGTTTTTAGGAATAGAATTGCTTCTATTTCCTATTTCCCTGCAGTGAATGTACATAGTCAAAAAACAGATGCTACATTTTATGCTCATTGGATGTGAAGTACAGTAGTCACTAAGAAAAAAACATTTCAAGGTCGTGTTAGTGAACATTTGTAATACAAATAATTTTGTATAATTAACTGTCATTGGTTTAGTGGTTATTTTTTCAAGCCAGGAATTATATTCAGTCATTTGTATATTAATATCTAAATCTGCTGTGGTATAACTTCAATTTCTTCTGGTCTATTTATGAAATGAAAAAATAATTCTTAACACTCAGAATGTAGTCAGTTATTCCATTCATTTAATATATTTATTGAGTGAGAATACAATTTTGGAAGAATTATACTGTGGTAGAAAGTAACACATAATTATTTTCTAAAAATCATAAAAAACTACCTCACTTTCCTAAAGGTTTTCACTGCTGAGATCAGAGCTCTTCCCTACTGATAACACTACCTGATATATATTTGATGAAGGATCCCATAATATCTTACCAGTGGTGGTAACACAGCTTTTGATGATGGAGTGTATATTTAAAAACATCTGTTCTGAGGTGGAAATTATACTTTACTGAGCAGAGTTTTAATGCATTGTTAATTCAGAAACTCCCTATATAGCCTCTAGGTTTAGAAGTGCACAGCTGTGAAAGAAGATTTAATATGGCTTTTGTATTTGTCTGCCTTGTTGTTTATGTAGTTGCAGCTCCAACTGTATAATATATACATAATATAGCACTGTTAAAAATATTTCTTTTATAAAATGCTAAATGTTATCCATTAGAGTTGAAAGTTTAGGCTTACTGAATTTACCATTTCTAATTTTAAGTTTAAAAAAATGTAAGGCCCTTCTCTGGAGTACAAATGTATAATAAGGGGGTTTCCTTTTGAGGTCCAAAAGTTTTCTCTCCAAGGAAAACATCTTAATTGAATAAACAGTGAAATGATATTTCCTTATTCATTTGCATTTTCATAAGTGTTAGCATAATTATTTATAGAAGAAGATACTTTACTAGATGTATTTAACCAAGAAAAGCAGATAACCAAGAATCTACCATGACCAAGTTGTTGTATTACAGAAAAGCAATGTTGGTACAACATACAGAAATCAATTAATGTAATATGCCACATTAACAGAATGAAGGTGAAAAAAATTACATGATAATCTCAATTGCAGGAAAATAAATTGGGCAAAATACACCTTTCATGATAAAAATACTCAGAAACCTAGAAATAGAAAGAGACTTCCTTAACATAATAAAGAATATTTATGAAATATTTACAGCTAGATTATACTCGATGGAGAAAGACAGGATGCTTTCCCCCTAACATCAGGAAAAAAGCAAGGATGCTCTCTTTCATCACTTCTGTTCAACATTGTCCCGGACATTTTAGCCAGATCAATTAGACAAGAAAAAGAAATGAAAGGCACCTAAGTTGGAAATAAGTAAGTAACACTATCTGTATTCTTACACGATATGATCTCATATAAAGGAAATCCTAAATAATCCACATAAAGTATTCGCACTTATAAATAAATTTTTTAAAATTAGGATTAGGGCCTCCCTGGTGGCGCAGTGGTTGAGAGTCCGCCTGCCAATGCAGGGGATACGGGTTCGTGCCCCGGTCCGGGAGGATCCCACATGCCGCAGAGCGGCTGGGCCCGTGAGCCATGGCCGCTGAGCTTGCGCGTCCGGCAACGGGAAAGGCCACGACAGTGAGAGGCCCACATATCGCAAAAAATAAAATAAAATAAAATAAAATAAAATAAAATTAGGATTAATAATGAACATGTAAAATTTATTTGTATTTCTATAAACTATCAGTTAACAATCTAAAAAGGAAATTAAGAACACAATTCTATTTACAGTAACATTAAAAATAATAAAAATCTGTGAAACTTAGAAAACATGAAACTAGATCTTCCTGACGTTGTATATGACAATAGTTTCTTAGCTATGACACTGAAAGTACAAGAAACAAAAGGAAAAATAGATAACTTGGATTTTAAAATAAAAACTTTTGTGCATCAAAGGAAACTATAAAGAAAGTGAAAAGACACTCCACAGAATGGGAGAGAAATATTTGCAAATCATATATCTCATAAGAGTCTAGTACCCAGAATTTATAAAGAACTCTTACAATTATCAACAAAAAAAATAATCTAGTTTCAAAATAGGATTTGAATAGACATTTCTCCAAAGGAAATATACAAATGGTCAACAAGCATGTGAAAGATGTTAAATGGTACTCATTAGGGAAATGCAATTCAAAAGCACAAGGAGATACCACCTCACACTCACTAAGATGGCTAAAATAAATTTAAAAATGTAAAGTAACAAGTATTGGTAAGAATGTAGAAAAATAGCTGTTTTCTGGTGGGAATATAAAATGGTGCATGTGCTGTGGAAAACAGTTTGATGTTTCTTCATTAAGTTCAACATACAATACCATGTGACCCAACACTTCCACTCCTCAGCATATAAATTTTTGTGTTGACAAAAAAATTCATACGTGAATGTTCTTTGCAGTATAAGTCAAAATAGCCAAAAAGTGGGAACCTCCTAAACGTCCCTCCATGTATGAATTAATAAATAACATGTAATCACATTTACATAATGGAGTATTATTCAGCAATTACAAGGTGTGAAGTTCTGATAAATGCTACAACATGGATGAACCTTGAAAACATGCTAAATGAAAGAAGCCAGGCACCTAAAGTCTGGCGTTAGGATCCATTTCTGTGAAGTATCCAGAATAGGGAAAATCAAAGAGAAAGCAAACAGATTAGTGTTGCTAGAGGCTGGGGGTAATGAAGAATGGGGAGTAACTTCTTAATGAGTGTGGAGTCTCCCATTGGGGTGATAAAAACATTCTGGAACTACATAGTGGTGATGGTTGCACAGCATTGTGAATGTGCCAAATTCCACAGAAGTGTACACTTTCAAATGATTAAAATAGTGAATTTTATGTTATATGTATTTTACCACAATTAAAAAAGAATCATCTGTATGCTTATATCTGGGTTCTTGAATCTCTCCATTGATCTATATACCTATTCCTTTACAAATACCAAACAGTCTTGATTACTGTGGCTATATAAAAAGCCCTGATACAGGGTATACTGATCTTTCCCACTTTTTCTTCTTCAAAATTGCTTTAGCTATTCTGGTTCCTTTGTCTGTCTCTCCATTTACATGGCAGAATAATCTTGTCTATACGTGCAAAGAGTCTTATTGGGACGTTGATCATCTCAACAGATACAGAAAAAGCATTTGACAAAATTCAAAATCTTTTTATGATAAAAATTCTCAACAAACTGGGTGAAGAAGGAATATGCCTCAGCATAATAAAGGCCATATATGACACATATTCCACAGCTAACATCATACTCAGCAGTGAAAGGTTGAAGGCTTTTTCTCTAAGATTGGAAACAAGACAAGTGTTCCTACTTTCACCACTCCTTTTAAAAATAGCACTGGAAGTCCTAGACAGAGCATTCAGGCAAGAAAAAGAAATAAAAGGCATCCAGATTGTAAAAGAAAAAGTAAAATTTTCTATTTGAAGATGACATGACCTTATATATAGAAAACCCTGAAAACTCCACCAAAATACACTTAGAACTAAATCAACATATTCAGCAACATTGCAGAACATGAAGTCAACATACAAAAGTCAATTGCATTTCTATACACTAACAATGAAGTATCTGAAAAGGAAGTTTTTTCTAAAAATCCCATTTATAGTAGCATCAAAAACAATACAACACATAAATAAATTTAACCAAGGAGGTGAAAGATCTGTATGCTGAAAACTGTAAGACATTGATTAAAGAAATTGAAGAAGACATAAACAAGTGGAAAGATATTACATGTTCATGGGTCAGAAGAATTAATACTATTAAAATGTACATACTTCCCCAAACCATTTATAAAATCAATGCAATCCTTATCAAGATTCCAATGGCATTTTTTACAGAAATAGAAGAAAATTCTAAAATTCATATAGAACCACAGGAGACCCCAGATAGCCAAAGGAATCTTGAGAAAGAACAAAGCTGGAGGTATCACACTTTCTGATTTCAAACTATATTACACAGGTAATCAAAACAGTATGGTACAGACATAAAATCAGACACATAGACCAAAGGAACAGAATAGAGAGCCCAGAAATAAACTCATTCCTATATGGTCAACTAATATTTGACAAGGGAGCCAAGAGTACTCGATAGGGAAAGGACAGTCCCTTCAATGAATGGTGTTGGGAAAACTGGATAGTCACATGTAAAACAATGAAACTGGACCCCTGTCTTACACTACTAGCAAAAATTTACTTGAAATAGATTAAAGACTTAAATAAAAGCCATAAAACTGCTAGAAGAAAATATAGGGAAAATCTTCTTTATATTGGTTTTGGCAATGATTTTTTGGACATGATACCATAAGTAGAAGCAACAAAAGCAAAAATCTGGTAGAGAGGAAAAAATACAGTTTGAGAAGAAAGTTTCTGAGTTGTGTATATTTATCTTGTAATCTCTTTTTTTAATCATTAATTTTGTGTATTGTTTAATTGATAGTTTAAGTTCTATAGCTATATATATTGCTTAAAAATAATAACACACTTGTCTTATTTTTAAAACTCATTTCTTCTTTAACTTGTTTTATTAAAACATCAATTCCATCATGACAATTATGAAGGTTTGCATTCTTTTTGCACGGCTGAGTTTGTAAAGAAAGGTATCTAGAAATTATCCTTGAATATAATGCTGGCTATTGTTTTCAGGTCACCACTCTATTAAATTAAGGAAGATCCCTTCTAGTCCGTTGTATAATATTTATTACATGGAAAGGAGTAAAATAGATATACATAGTTTAGCTGAGACTTAAACTATTTAACTTTACAATATGGTCACTTCTAACAATCTTTCAATATATTTATGCATATCCTTGTGTTAAAACATAATTACATCTTTGATATAAACTTTGATTGTGATGCATTATTTTAATATTTACTGATAGATCTATCTATGAAATTTACAGAGTGCATTATTTATAGTTGGGGGCAAGAGATAGAGTAGCAAACAAAACGTTAAAAATAATTTGGACAATGTGTGTATGTTTTTAATGGGGAAAACATCTTAGATTTAGTGTTACTTTTGTATTTTCCTAATAAAATGAGTTAGCAGCTTTCAGTGTGCTCCCAGGATTTGGAAAATATTCATAAAAGTCTGTTACACTAGGGACTAACAAAACCTCATGTTGGCTTTCTCGTGCGTGGCCCACATCTAGTCCTATGAAAATCATTTTTGCAGCCTTTGTGGAGGAATGGTGCCCCCAGAGTGATTTTCTCTTCGCTGGTGAGCCATATTCCCCAAGGGTATCACTGATCCAGGGACATTTGTCTGTTATTTTCTCAGTATAAGAATTTCCTTACCATTGGAGTAGTATAAATTCACATTTCATAACCACCATATTATCTTCCCAGTCGCAAACACAGACTGGAGCTTTGAATTATCATAAAACTATAATATTCCCTGTATTCAGAGCCTAAAGAAAAGACAAAAGAGTTTTGTCATCTTACTGGCATTTGTCAGTATTTTCTGATATCCCTTTCATGTTGGAAGGAACTCCTTGAGTGCTCTCTTTTAGGTGGGAGACTAGCTTATCAGTCTCTGCTTTAAATGGTCCCAATATCTTGTTTCTTGCGCACCTATGCACACAAAAAACAAAGCTTATAACTGTTAAGGAATATGTTCAGGTCAGATTTCCATCAAAGTGCCTCCAACTGCCATAGTGTTTAAGCATATTCCTTGCAATTCACACCCTCTTTGTATCTGTTCCATAGGGATTTCACTTTTCTTTCTTTCTTTTTTTTTTGCCAGTATAACTATGCTTTTAAATGTGTTGTTGTTGAGGAGTTTGTAGCAACAGAATTTACTCTTTAGTCTCTGATTCCATTTAGCGAGAACAAAATATTTCACCCCATTGTGGTATTTATTGTAGTGGGTGACAAATTTGAAGGTATAACAGACTTGAAAAATTAATGTTATATTGTATTATATTGGTATAGTTTAAAAATTACTATGATATTAGTATAGAAATTAGAAAAAATAGTTTAGCAGAAGACAATAGAGACAACACAGTACATGAGAATTTTTTGCATAAAGAGATAATAGTTCATAGATAAATTTGAGAAGAAAAGATGTATTTAATAAGTGGTGATAGATGACCTGCAATACTTAATTTGTTTAGTAAAGCATGATTCCTAAGTCTCTAATAGAAAGCAATTTTCTGAACAAATTAAAATAAAAATGATACTTATGTTAACGCTACATAGAAAAATAATTCAGATGTATAAAAATTTAAATGTGAAAAAATAAAGCAGTGAATCTTTACAAGACAATCTCGGAGATCACATGAACATTTTAGAGGTGGCCCACTTGAATAATTCTAGAAACTCAGAAAGCATAAAAGAAATGTTAGGCATTTCACAAAATATTTCTTAACAATTAAATGGTTAAAATATATCATGTGTAGTAAATAGACAAACATGATTATCTGGGAAAAAATGTAACACAAAGACAGACAGAAGATATGAATATGTATATATGTGTATATAGATATATGTATTTAAAATGACCTCAGACAATATTCTTTAAAAATATCTATAATGGGTGTGGGAATCATTGAAGTAGTATATAAATGTTGTTCAAATTAAAAACAGTCTATATTTTTGTAAATTCTTATTCTGAAGCCATTAAGGTTTTTTAAAAAAATAGAGTTAAAATGAAAGGGAATTACTTAAAATCTTAATGTCATATGTAAACAAAGATGATAAATTTTCATCAAGTTTAGGTTATGACAAAGGTTGGTCTTTGTTAATGAAATCCCTAAATGACACATTCTTCTTTGAAAAAAAAGGAAATAGTTAACACATTTTTGCACACATGTAGCATTAAGCTACATTAACAGATTGCTTTCTATTATAGATTTAGGAATCATGCTTTACTAAACAAATTAAAGTGTTTTTAACTAGTATATTGTTGATTTTGTTACATGTGAGAAACAAACTACCTAAGAATGAAGACAGGCGATGATTCTAAAATCTTTTTACTGTGAATTTATGATGGGAAAATTGAACATCAGCTGTAACAACTGCTCAAATATTTGTAATGAAAAAATAATGGCCTCAGAAATCAAGGGGGTTTGTTATGAGATTAATATGAATTTAGTGAACTGAAAAAATTTAAATGTTTTTGCCAATTTTCCTTAAACTATATTTTATATAAGCCAAAAAAATTACGGAAACTAAGGAGTATTTCAAACAATATTGCTCCTGATGAGCTAAATATTTAGCCTGCTATTTGCATTCTCATTCCTTTCACTAGAAAATAGCTGCAAGGTTAAGTTAATTTCCATGCTAACCCAAAGTTGGCGGGGCCCCTACTGTTAAATCAGAGTTGACAAGGAAGAGAAATCAGAGCTTCAATTATAACACATTTTGCTATATTTAAAGTCTGACACACATGAATTGAAGTATAGCTCATATATTTTGGATGCCAAAGTGTTATAATATAAACCATTCTTAATAGTCACAAGTATTTTTTGCTCTTGTTAACCAAAATAGAAATTGAGATAATATATTAAAAACTCAAATAGGAAGTTATCTATTTATGGAAAGAGTATATTTGTTTCTGGGATTTGTTGTGAGGCATTCAGAATAGCTTTCCAAATTCTCAGCCTCTACAAATTCAGTTTTTTCTGATGTATAGTTATCTGCTGTGCATTTGGAGCGCAGAACAATAGAGGAGGGAAGATCTCTTTTGAAGCCAAAACTTCCTACGCTGAGGATAAGGAACTAGGAAAAAAATCCTTCAACCAATTATAGCAAAGTGTCTTAGTTGAGTTCTATATTAGCACGTAGAGTCTGGCTGTTTGCTGTGCTGGTGGCCAGCCACCCATGTGATGTGTACTTATTGTGTTGATGCACATGGGGGTGGTATGGAATTGGAAAACAGGTATAATTCTGTTCAGGCACTCTTGAGAACATGAATAAAGTAAATATCAGGATAGTGATAGATCTATTGCCCTGCCTATACTAATAAACTAATTTTGAGCTCCAGTAAAGAGAGGATTAGGACTGTATCTTACTGAATAGTTTTCATAAGAGCCATTGTGAGAAACTGACACATATATAATGCTGCATTGCTGTCTCATGATGCCCTGGGCATTGAGTGTCATTGGCTTGGAACAGTCAGATAGCATTTTTACTTGATAGGAGTAACATACCATCTTTATAGAGAAGCATGAGCAGTCAAAAGTAATTGGGAAGTACTTCAAGGGGTGAGACATTTCTCTGTCATAAGAGTTCAGGGGCCAAGAAAAATTATGGGTTATTATAGTCTCATTTGTTGTACCCAAACTGGTGAAGATTAAGAACATTCAAGGTGCCTTTCTCTAATTGGCAACTTCTAAAGGAATTAGAGGTGAGCATTAAAAACTTTCTTGTCTTTTCAGGGCTTCCCTGGTGGCGCAGTGCTTGAGGGTCCGCCTGCCGAGGCGGGGGACGCGGGTTCGTGCCCCGTTTCGGGAGGATCCCGCGTGCCGCGGAGCGGCTGGGCCCGTGAGCCGTGGCCGCTGGGCCTGCGCGCCCGGAGCCTGTGCTCCGCAAATGGGAGAGGCCACAACAGTGAGAGGCCCGCGTAACGCAAGGGAAAAAAAAAAAAAAAAAAACTAGGTGGGCTCTGACAGGGGAAAAAAAAAAAAAAAAAAAACTTTCTTGTCTTTTCAGATTTCCTATTCATGTTTTGGGCTTCACATATCCAATACGTAATTTATGATCTTTCTCTTCAAACCTGCTCCTTCTATTTTTCTCATCTTGATTTTTAAAATGTCAATTCCAGCCTCCAGATTGCTCAGACAAAGAAACCTGTAGTCTTCCTTGACTCCATACTTTCAAACTCCGTATCTGATCCATTCTGTTGGCTGTGCATTCTAATTATACTTAGGAGTCTGATAACTTCTGAATAAACCAGAGTTGTCCACTGGAAATATAATGCAAGCCATATATGTAATTTAAAATTTTCTAGTAGCCACATTGAAAAGAGGTGAAATTAACTTTAATGATATATTTTATTTAAGTCAAATGAAAAAGTATCTAAAATATCATCTCAGCATGTAATCAATTTTAATAAATATTAGTGAGGTTTTTTTTTTATATTAAGTCTTTGAAATCTGGTGTGTATTTTACAGTTAGAGCCCATCTCATTGCAGACCTGCCACATTTCACATGTTGAGTAGCAGCATGAGGCTAGGAGATCTCCAATTGGGCACAAGAGCTCCAAATAAGTTTTCTGAGGTCTCCTTCTACCCTACCTCTTACAATTTATTCTCAATGTACTAGCCAGGGTCCTAATAAAATCTATAAAACCTATAAAAACAGATCCTTATAAAATATATAAACACAAAATGGCTCACATTCTACATATGCGATGCTTGTTTCTTTAAATATGCAATTTCACATTTTATAAGTGATGGGGCTCAGAACACGCCACCCCAAAATATGGCACCTTGGCATATTGCAAATCTTAAACTGAAGGAGTTTGAGAAAATGGCCGAAGCAAGAAGGTCACTTTGACCTCCCTTCACCTCACTCTTTTTCCCTGAAAGCAGAGGATAAATCTCCCATGTGAAAAGCATCCTCAATGTACTAGGAGGAAGGAATACATTTTTATCATCAGAGGTGGGGAGTATGGGGGTCACGAAATCTGTACAGACCTTATTAAACCAATCCTTAGCTTCCTCGTTACTTCTTCACATTTACTCCCCCAGCCCAGAATTCTGTCAGTTCTTCACAAACGTATTGTTTCTTTGTTTAAAAAGTATAAAAGCTTCCTGTTCTGGTCACTTCTTTGGGTCTTCATTCTCTTGTGAAGGCTCCCATACACATACAAAAACTTATTAAGATTTGTGTGTTTTTCCCCTGTTAATCTGTCTTTATCAATTTAATTTTCAAACCTAGCCAGGAGCCCCAAGAGGGTCTCGGAAAATGTTTTTCTCCTCTACATAATTCACTAGTGCTCACTAATAAATAAAGCTCTATTACTATTTCTCAAATATGTCTGATTTTAACAATTTATTTTCACTGACAGTGTAACTCATCACTTTCAAGGGGAAAAACTCTAACCAATGCATAAAACAAGGTAAAACCATTTCATTGTTACAAAACAATGGAAATGAAGAATACATTAACTGGCAATTCTTTTGTCTTTCCAGCTACCTGCCCTGCAACAATGCACCTAAAACCCACAAAAGTTTTAAAGTAATTGAAATAGTTTTGAATTAAAGGCATGGCAACTACATATGTCTAAATCAGATCCTTATAATACTAATTATCAACTTAAACATCATCTATTAATTTTGTTTTGAGAATTTGTCCTTTTTTTTTTAAAGATTTAATTTTATTTATTTTTGGCTGCATTAGGTCTTTGTTGCTGCGCAGACTTTCTCTAGTTGCAGCCAGTGGGAGCTACTCTTTGTTGCAGTGCGCAGGCTTCTCATTGCGGTGGCTTCTCTTGTTGTGGAGCTTGGGCTCTAGGTGCGCGGGCTTCAGTAGTCGTGGTGCGGGGGCTCAGTAGTTGTGGCTCACAGGCTCTAGAGCACAGGCTCAGTAGTTGCAGTGCACGGGCTTGGTTGCTCCGTGGCATGTGGGATCTTCCAGGACCAGGGCTCGAGCCTGCGTCCCCTGCATTGGCAGATGGATCCTTAACCACTGTGCCACCAGGGAAGTCCTGAGAAGTTGTCCCTTCTTAATGCTGTCTTACAACCTCTTCCCACACCTCAATATTGTTAAATCATATTTTTTGGTTAACTCAAGAGTCAGTGCTTACATTAATTTGACCTGTAAATATTGATTATCTTTATTGACCACATTTTACTTTTTATTTTTTCCTTGGAAGCTATTAAATGTTTAATATTATTTTATTGGCTTGGTTTTCTATGCACTTCTCACTATTCATCTTAGAACCACTCTCACATCAAACTACTCTAAAAGTTTTTTCTTTTTCATATCACAAACCTATCCATCCATTTTTTTAAATTTCCTGGAGACCTACCTCCTCCACCCTCTGCCCAATATAAGACAAATCTACCATTCAAGTCCTTAGGTATGTTTCTCTATTATATTTAATCATTCTGAATATTTGCCTCAAATAACATAGAAGTTATATGTATTTTAGCCCTAGGATTTTTGAAAATGTTTCTACTCTGTTATCACATTTAAATGATAGTATGGATGGTATGGGATTTTAGATTAAAAATACATTGCTCTAGGGATTTAAACCTTGACGCCACCATTTTCTAGAATCTAATGCTGGTGAGAATTCTTTTTTTTTAAGTTGAAGTATAGTTGATTTACAATGTTGTGTTAATTACTGCTGTACAGAAAAGTGATTTAGTTATACATACATATGCATTCCTCTTTTTTTTAATATTCGTTTCCTTTATGGTTTATCATAGGGTATTGAATATAGTTCCCTGTGCTGTACAGTAGGACCTTGTTGTTTGTCCATTCTATATATAAAAGCTTACATCTGCTAACCCCAAATTCCCACTCCATCTCTTCCCCAACCCCCTCCCCCTTGGCAACCACTAGTCTGTTCCCTATGTCTGTGATTCTGTTTCTGTTTCATAGATAGGTTCATTTGTGTCACATTTTAGATTCCACATATAACTGATAACATATGGTATTTCTCTTTCTGACTTCACTTAGTATGATAATCTCTAGTTGGAACCACGTTGCTGCAAATGGCATTCTTTCATGTTTTTTTTTTATGGCTGAGTAGTATTTTGTTGTATATATGTACCATATCTTCTTTTTATTTTTATTTTTTGCCCGTGTCATGCAGCATGTGGGATCTTAGTTTCCCGACTGGGGAACAAACCCATGCACCCTGCAGTGGAAGTGTGGAGTGTTAACCACTGGACCTCCAGGGAAGTCCCTGTACCATATCTTCTTTATCCATTCATCTTTTGATGACATTTAGGTTGTTTCCATGTCTTGGCTATTGTGAATAGTGCTGCTGTGAACATAGGGGTACATGAATCTTTTTGAATTATAGATTTGGCTGGATATAAGCCCAGGAGTGGGATTGTTGTATTATACAATAAGTTTATTTTTCGTTTTCTGAGGAACCTCCATACTGTTTTCCACAGTGGCTGCACCAGCTTACATTCCGAGGCCATTTTGCACCCCATGTTTTGCATATGCTCCCCACCCACCCGCCCTCTGCAAGCCAGTAGGATCTTAAATGTATCTTAAAGGTTTGGAAACTTCATGATTTGTTCGTGAGACAGTCTTTTTCTTGTATTGTCATGGACACTCTTTTGACCCTTTCCATCTGGAGCCTTAATTAATGGGAAATTTAGCTGTGTGATTTCTCTCATAATTTCTATACACCATTTCTTCTCTTCTCTTTCTCTGTAGCACATAACAGACAGCTGTTGCACCTCTTGGATATTGATTTTGTTTAAATGAAAATTGGTCATATTTTTATTTTAAAGCGTTTTCTTTTTCTCTGTCCCTTTTTTGTCCTATTGTTTTTTGTTTTGATGTTTTCTTCATCTCTCTAGTTTCTTCTGTCTCTGTGTTTACTAATTTGCACTGTGCCTGGTACCTCCATGCCTGAACAACCAGGGGTTCTGCAGAGGGGACAGATTCAGTCATTGTCAATACCCTCCTTCCAACAAAAAGCTGTAGCTTCCTCTCCTCTGCTAAGCAAGGCACTGTTTTCCTTTCTGCTTTCCACATTCTACAGTTTTACTGAAATAACTTCTTTGCTGTCGTCTCCTCTCACAGTCACATTGTGTGGGTTAATAACTTATTTCTTTATTTTCCTCCCTTTACTACAGATAAAGACTATGAAGTCATTGTTTATCTGGAAGCTCCTTTTCAATATTTTAATTTTATAACAAAGCACTAAGAAAACATAAACCTAATTTAATTTTTCAGAAGATAAAAATAAGGCAAGAGTTAAATTTTTCCTAAAAAGATCAATAGGCTAAGGATACAAAAACAAGTCAGCAGTTTTAATTTATTTCTCAGGGCAATTTTCAATTTATTGTGTTGTTATTTTGCGATCTGTTTTTCTCTGTGTTAAATCCCTGTTTCACAGGCCAGTGGATAGCCTTTTAATTTTTTTTTCTAATTTTATTTTAATTTTAATTTTTTTTTAATTGAAGTATAGTTGATTTACAAGGTTGTGTTAGTTTCAGTTGTACAGCAAAGATATATATATTCTTTTTCAGATTCTTTTTCATTATAGGTTATTATAAGATACTGAATGTAATTCCCTGTGATATACTGTAGGTCCTTGTTGTTTATTTTATATATAGTAGTGTGTCTTGATACCACTTTTATCCAGCAGTCACCCTCATAATTTTGCAGCACTTTCATACATGTGTGAATTCACATCAGAAGTCAGGACCTCCTTCATCATGAGAGGCAGCAATATCTGCCTCTTTTTACACACTCCCGTTACACTTCCTCATCCCACTTTATCTGAGTGCTCTCAAAGATGGCTTGAATGACAAACATCATGTCAAACACCCACTATATGTAAGTTAAAATACAAAAAGCTAGTCGACGTTTTTGGTACTGGCTGTGTCCTCAGAAGGCATCCTAATACAAGACAGCAGAGATTAGTTCAGAGAATACAATGTTGGAGCCAGACACACTTAAGTTCAAAACTCAGCTCTTTCACTTACTGAGAAAGAAAAAACTGAAATCTCAGTTTTCTAATTTGTAAAATAAGCATAATAATTTCTACCTCACAGGACATATATGGATTAAATGAAATAGCATAAATAAAATGCAGGGCTTAATATATTCCTGAAGTTTGACTATATTTACACAAAACACAAACTATCAGTGGCATAGTTGTGATAAGTTCATTTCTCTCTTACACAAAGTACAGGTATAAGCACCCAGGGCATGGTGATTTAAGAGGTTCCTAGGTACTCATGCTCCTTCCTCAGGAACATTACAGTACTATATATGGAGTTTTTAAAGCTATTAACAATTTTTTTACTTTTTCAAATCAATAAATATAATTTTTCTCCTTTCCCATAGTTCTTGAAACAGACAAACTTCTAGTATCATTCTCCTTAAAGCTACTAAACTATTTCTGCAATTAAGTGACAAATTAAGACTTGCTTCTGTAATGAATAATTTGTAAAACAATATCTTCCCTTGGGTTTTTTTTTTTTTCAGCCCAGTGTACTGTTTGCCTGTATATTCAGTCACGATAATAGCTGAAGAGAGGCTAGAAAACAAATTTAAATAGTTACCCCAGTTCTGTCTTAAAAACAAAAGGAAACATGAGATTATGGTGAGAAATGTATTCATAAATGACATATTTATATCTGTATCTTATCAATGGAGATGGACAGAAAGATATATAGAAAGGGATTATAGTTTGCTTGAAACAATTCTTGTGGTCTTTATCCTGAGGGCCACCAGCAACACTAGAGCATTGATGTGCCATGTATATCTTTAGGCACATTCTGTCTCTAGATTTACTTAAAATATATATAATTTATTGCTGAGCACAGTGGTACTCTCAGGTTGAAATTTCTCTACAAATTCACCAGTCTATTAATAGTGTTGCTGTCTACCTGGACGACTCCAACTGCATATCAAAATCATTGATTAGTTTCCATAGATTTGGCACCTCACTGTAATAAATTTCAAAGTTTATTTTTTTTAATCCAAACTTTAAAAATATAAGTCAAAGACTAGTTGAAAAAAATGTATTCATAGTTAGAGAATACGTAGAGTCATACTTACATATGTACTTATAATAGGTCATAAGTAAAGTTATATACATATTACTAATTATATATAAGAGCAATACAACTAACATATTCTAGAAACCTGTCTCTCTAGGATGATGCTGAAATATTATTTAGTAGTAACCTGAGGAGAGCTCTTCTGGTCATGATTGGGATAGTCTTTCTACATCATTCTGCTCTTTATGCTACAACCTCTAAACTCAACTCTGATTTTGAATATTTGGGTTAAATTTATTTCCTTGAACTAGAATGAATTACTAATTGCTAACAGTTCTGTCCTGTGTCTAGAGTTCTTCAAAGCTCATCATTTAAATTATTGAGATGATCTGTCTCAGATAATCTTTTTTATTTTTTAACATCTTTATTAGAGTATCATTGGTTTACAATGTTGTGTTAGTTTCTGCTGTATAACAAAGTGGATCAGCTATACATATACATACATCCCCATATCTCCTCCCTCTTGTGTCTCCCTCTCACCCTCCCTACCCCACCCCTCTAGGTGGTCACAAAGCACTGAGCTGATCTCCCTGTGCTATGTGGCTGCTTCCCACTATCTATTTTACATTTGGTAGTGTATATATGTCCATGCCACTCTCTCACTTCATCCCAGCTTACCCTTCCCCCTCCCCGTGTCCTCAAGTCCATTCTCTACGTCTGCATCTTTATTCCTGTCCTGCCCATAGGTTCTTCAGAACCATTTCTTTTTTTTTTTTTAGATTATATATATGTGTGTGTGTGTGTGTGTGTGTGTGTGTGTGTGTGTGTGTGTGTGTTAGCTTATGGTATTTGTTTTTCTCTTTCTGACTTACTTCACTCTGTATCACAGTCTCTAGGTCCATCCACCTCACTACAAAAAATTCAACTTCATTTCTTTTTATGGCTGAGTAATGTTCCATTGTGTATATGTGCCACATCTTCTTTATCCATTCATCTGTCGATAGACACTTAGGTTGCTTCCATGTACTGGCTCTTGTAAATAGTGCTGCAATGAACATTGTGGTACATGACTCTTTTTGAGTTATGGTTTTCTCAGAGTATATGCCCAGTAGTGGGATTGCTGGGTCGTATGGTAGTTCTATTTTTAGTTTTTTAAGGAACCTCCATACTGTTCTCCATAGTGGCTGTATCAATTTACATTCCCACCAACAGTGCAAGAGGGTTTCCTTTTCTCCACACCGTCTCCAGCATTTATTGTTTGTAGATTTTTTTGATGTTGGCCATTCTGACTGGTGTGAGGTGATACCTCATTGTAGTTTTGATTTGCATTTCTCTAATGATTAGTGATGTTGAGCATCCTTTCATGTGTTTGTTGGCAATCTGTATATCTTCTTCAGAGAAATGTTGATTTAGGTCTTCTGCCCATTTTTGGATTGGGTTGTTTGTTTTCTTGATACTGAGCTGCATGAGCTGCTTGTATATTTCGGAGATTAATCCTTTGTCAGTTGCTTCATTTTGGGAGAAAAAATATTTTCTCCCATTCTGAGGGTTGTCTTTTCGTCTTGTTTATGGTTTCCTTTGCTGTGCAAAAGCTTTTGTTTCATTAGGTCCCATTTGTTCACTTTTGTTTTTATTTTCATTTCTCTAGGAGGTGGGTCAAAAAGGATCTTGCTGTGATTTATGTCATAGAGTGTTCTGCCTATGTTTTCCTCTAAGAGTTTTATAGTGTCTGGCCTTACATTTAGGTCTTTAATCCATTTTTATTTTATTTTTGTATATGGTGTTAGGGAGTGTTCTAATTTCATTCTTTTAAGACACTTTTATAATCCACAATCTGGTTTAGTAATGCCTTCGCAAATGCTCTCGTTACAAATACTTGTCTTGTTCATTCTTGTTATATCTCTCGAGGAGTTATCCATTCCTACAAATCTTAGTATCAAAAGAAAAATGAATAATAGTAGTAATAACAGTAAATGTTGAAAGTTGGATAAGTAATGATACGCTGTGTGCTGTATGAAACAACAGTGACCTTCAAAAGTGAGATCAAATTTGTATTGGTTTTCTTCACTACTTTACACATGTGATAAGTTGTGGATTTGTGAACAAACCTTAAAGAAACCAAGCCTACGTAAAATATTAAGTAATATGAAATTATTTTTGTTGAAGTTCGTAAACTCTGCAGACTGAGGCAACTATCCTTAAACAATTTATTTTAACAAGCATTGAGTGTAGCAGGTTTGTACCATACCATGATACTGCAAATTAAACTTTTGCGTCTCAAGTGACCTTTATAGCAGTTTTACAGTTCATAAATTCTCTACAATCTTGCTCTGTGGAGTAGTTCTAATAAATCTTAATTCTGCTGTAAACATTAGTGCACCTACTAAAATGGCATTTTCAGTCCTAACAAACACAAATGCAGGAATGGGTCTCCTCTGCCATATGGAGAATTTACCATAGAGTTCATGAAATATTAGACATAATTTTGGTAAAGAGGAAAAGCACTACAGATTATTATCATCGCCATAGAAAACAAGTAAATCAGATGCTCATTATTTATGTATATTTAAAACAGGTTTAAGAATCTTAAAGTCTACCATGGGGAAAGAAAAACCAATTTGTTAATGTTATGAAGATTGGAAATTACATGATGGAGAAAGAAGAATTTAAGATATGGAAGTCTTAACCCCTTATATCTTGTAAACTTTCTATATTCAGCACATGAGAGGGTTCAGCACATTGGTTATGTTTGATTAGTGGAATCTCATTCTGTTCCTTCCATCAAAATTTGATTCATCTGGAATTTTAAGTTTGAGATTATATTTGGAGAAAATTTGTAGAAATCTGTATGTTGACTAAGTAGAGCATACTCTTTTATATCTGAGCTCCTTGAGACCAGGAGAACAGTGTTGGTGAAGGCAAATATAAATGCTGAAATTTAATTAACTATCAGCTCTACCACTGTGTTCCTTATTACATTTTACAAGACTGTTTAAAAAAGTCAGGAATATAAATAAATATTATTTGATCTTTTCAGACTGTGCTGACAATGTGAATACAGAGAAAATAATTTTTCAAATAGACTAAAAGGGAAAAGCAAATGACTTTGTGTATTTCCTTCTCATTTCTTGTAGGCAGCCCCTCCCCCCATCCTTCCTACTTCCTCTTCCCAAACTTCAACTAGAGAGATTGTTGGACTTCTGGATATAGCTTCCATGTCCCTTAACTTATCACCTTTTTCCTTTACCATTTGCCTGACATTCTAAGAAAATGCCTAAATATAATCATCTACTTGATAAATTTTCTCTTCGGAATTGTCCATTCGGCTATTTACTCCATCTGTTGAGCTTTAAAAATGAACATTTCAATTCCCAAAACTTATCTGTGTAGATCCTTTATTATGGGGGAAAATATCCTGTTGCATATCTCCGAAGATATACAACCCATTTATATTTTTTCTCAAGTCTCTGTTAGCTCTATTTATTCCATTCTCTGTTAGTTTTTCTGTTAAGATTTATCTTCTTTTTGTGTTGCTGGTTTTCTTCCTCTGTTGAGGATTTGGGGTTTCTGCTCATACTTATAATTGAGAATTCCTATTTATCTTCCTATTACGTTTACTTAAGTCTGAATCAGTAACTGAAAGGTAGGACTTGACTCCTGTGTGTGAGAGATCCCTGCCCTTTATAGGACCAACAGTTACCTGGAGAATTGTCCTGAATCTTTGGTCCAGTTCCTGTATTTGTGTTATAACTTGGAGATAATTTCATCACTATTTGCTGCTTAGCATGGATGTTCCATAGGTGTCCACTTGTGTAATTTCTCATGTTTGTCAAATGTCCTAGCTTGTCTTAATTTACCCTCCACATAATCATGACAGATTTCTCAGGGCATGAACCACTCTCTCATCCACTGACTCTGGGCCTTAAGCTTCCACACATCATTCCTATCTATAAAAACACCCTCACCAGCACTTGTTTTAAACATATATTTCCTTTGACTTTATTTCTTCATAGATTAGATATTGTGGTTTTTCTGCCTTTCAAGGATCCTATATATTTATTTGCTTTAATGACACTATGTCTTTTTCTTCCCCACTCTGTATTGCATTTATCATACTAAAAATTATATTTTCTGTCACACCATGGTATTTGAGGCCTAGGGATGTATGCCCTGTCTTAATGCAACATATTGATTATTTCATAAACTAGCTAATCAGGATGGTAATCTTGATATCACAAATTAGTATAGTAACCTTCCAACCTAAAGTTTTATAATCAGACAATGTGTCTTACTTACTCGGTACCATAGAAACAATGAAAGAGAAAACCAAAGCTCTTTACGCATTGTGAGGACTATTTAATATGGGATATTTGAAGACCAGATCACAGAATAGCCCCTGTAGAAAAGGATTTAGATACTCAATGCTATTCATAAAACCTTGTTTTATCTTAGGTTTATTTTAAATATTATTCAAGCACAATCTTTTGTCTGTATACTAGTCTTTAGGAAATGGGCTTTTCTAAAGGAGGACATTACAAATAGTTTCATTAGATAATAAAATTTTTTATTAATGCCATTTAAAATTTTCTCCTGCTTAAAAGGGTATTTGACTCATGAAAATGTCATATTGATTAAAATTCATAAGATTTACAATGTCAAAATTAAGGGGATCCATTAGTCTGCATTGTTAAATCATTTCAAGCACTTTTCAATAATTTTACTGTTAATCCAAGAAGTAAATTAATTCAGTATGAGTTATATCTGAAGACTGACTTTTCTTATGTAGAAATAAAAAGTTCAGTTAGGTGTGTGATGGTTTTAAGGATGATTTTTTTCACTATGAGAAAAATGTAGCCTGTTGATATATTATCATCAAAAGATGTCAAATGGAAAAGTGGAGTCAAATTATACTGAAATTGCTTCTAGTGAACTGATTATTTATATTGGTACAATGTCTGACCTTCCTTACCAGACCAGTAGAGGTCTAAGAAGCTACTTGAGAGAATCACGCATAGTGTGGATTCATAACTTCTGTGTTTATTGCTTGAGACCCTGAGTAATAATAGACAATCAATAACAGTATTAAAGTTTCTTGCCTTCTCATTTCTGGACCCATGTTCTCCCAGGAGATGAAGCACTAGAGCATATATTCTTGGCCAGTCTGTCTTGTTCCAGATTAAGGGAGCATGGTGTGTCCACATTCCTGAGATCCAGTTGGAAAATTTCTTACGTGTGGATATTTGTATGGTGGTGATAATCGTGTCTGTTTCTTGAACATAATGTCTGGGTTATATGGTTCCCAAATACTCTTCATGATCCAAGAATGAGAGGGAGACACATGGACTGAGGTTTCTCAGAGAACTGCTTATAAGCAATAAAGAGGTTGGTCCTGGGAGATACATCATTATCCCCCATCATAAAAGCGGAAAGTTTACATCATACAAGCAGAAAGTACCTTGGTCTACTGAACTCATCCAAGGCTCTTGTTATGTGAAGCTTGTAGATAAAGCAAGTTTCATTATAATAATGATTCACAACTTTTTTGTTTCCGTCTTCAATGTACAGAAGGTATTCAAACTTTCTTCATTTCATTTAAAATACAAATTAAAAAGAGAGAAATTTCTGTTTATTATTGTAACAAGAATAAACTCATAGGCCACAGACAAGGTGAGCTAAAAATAGATTCAAGGTTATT
This sequence comes from Lipotes vexillifer, assembly GCF_000442215.2. Classification (NCBI taxonomy): domain Eukaryota; kingdom Metazoa; phylum Chordata; class Mammalia; order Artiodactyla; family Lipotidae; genus Lipotes; species Lipotes vexillifer. Next base: position 731,600 of record NW_006795236.1, on the reverse strand, counting down.
AAAGGTCAGTGCCTCAGATGGTCATTTCAGTAATTCTCCTACAACTTGATGTAGGGTCAAAAATGTTGTGGTGACTACATATTATACAAAAGAATATTTCTAATCACACATGGAATGGAAAATCAAAGTGAAGGGCAAATTGTTTCTTAGCACTGCTGGTAGCTGATGTCCCAAGGAAGGGTAGCAAGATTATCTGTGAGTGCACCTTCATACTGTAGGGGAAGAAACACTAGAGTAGGAGCTCCAAATAACCATGGTGTAGCCACTGCTCACACTAGTGGCTTCTAAACTTGACTGCACAGTGGAATCACCTGGGATCTTCAAAACTCACTGATAACCCACTCCCAGACATTCTGATTTTTTGGTATAGGATGTGACCTGGGATTTGAGAATTTTAGAAGGTCCCCAGGTGATTCTAATGTGCAGCAAAGATTGAGGACCACTGGCTTAAGCCACTATTAACATTTGAATTTTCAGCAGTTTCATTTTCTCACTGGTAAATGGATTATTAACAAATTCCTGCCTTGTAGCATTGTTGGGATGATTAGACAAAGATACTGTGTGAAAATATTTTGGAAAGGGGTAAAGTGATACTTTAAAGAATCAATTAGTAGCTTATGAGAGTCTAAGAGGATTATTAAGGTTTTCTAGATGAGTTTACAACTCTGGTGATAGTTAAATATTGATAGGTTTAGATTCTTTAAAAATTTAGAGATCTAACTGTGCTTCAGAATGTGTTTATCTTATACTCATATTCTGATATTGAGCTATCAAATTACAACATGCAGTGTGGCACACCAGGACGCACACAGTTTGCAATCAGAGGTTGGTTCAGCTCTCTTTGAATCACTTTGATATTTTGAGCATGTTATTTAACATTTCTGTGCTTCACTTGTCTATAAAATTCGGAAAAATATGTGCCCTAACTATTTCTCAAGTGTAGGGAGAGAATCAAAAGTGCTAATAGATGAAGGTCCTTTGAGAAGTAAACTTACTATTAACCTTCTACAAAAATAAAAATCAGCAATAATTCCAAACTGAGAAACAAGCAGCAGGGTATTGTGAATAGAATATTGACCTGGAAAATTGGTATTTTTTCTCTTTTTCTTTCATTTTCTTCTTAAAGGGTCTGAAACAAATACGGCAAAAATCGTATCACCTGTTAAATGCCCCAGTGATTGGTATATAGCTGGTTTTTATATTAGTACCTATACTATTATATGTTTAAAATATTTTATAATTAAAATTTTTTAAATAAATTAAAAATTAGAATAATACTTTCAATATTATAATTGAGCTTTGACAAGTCATATAACCTTTCTGGTCCTTTACTTGTCATTTTATGAACAGTCTTTACTGTCTTCCAAACTATAACATTCAGACTCAAGTGACTAGTTGATCATCTGATGTAGAATTTTTAAAAGATTAAATATTTATGCTGATTTTAATAGATACATTTACATGTTTTGAAAAAAGAAAAACAGAGATTTATCATGTGAGGCAATTGAGAAATGAATTCAGATGTGGTCATCCAAGAAAAAACGGCCACATGCAATAGTGACTCCTTCGCAATAAAGACATAAGATTATAAAGGTAATGACAAGAGACATTGAATTTGGGCAAATGTAATATATATAAGATAAAGCTAATGTCTTTGGAAAACCGAAGGTTTAGTCAGCAACCTCAGTCCAGAGAAGATCCCAAGAACAAACTGGAGGCCATCAGTTACAAACTAGATTTGGTGGGCCTCTAGTTCTGTGTTTGTGTTTGTGTGTGTGTGTGTGTGTGTGTGTGTGTGTGTGTGTGTATAATTAGAGGTAAAATATGTGTATCAAAATAAGCATTAATATGTGTATGGGTGTATAATATGGATATAAAAAATCATTGATATATTTAGTCCCATTCTGTTTAGCAACATTGCACGTTTATGGCCTCAGTCTAAAGCCAAGTCCCCTCACACGATATCTAATTGTCAACATCTATAAACCTTAGCTTGGTTTTCATGATTTTTTTCTAGGTTCAGTCCATAGACTTTATCTTTAGTAACTGTTTCACTGTCATGGCCTCTGTTTGATATAGTGAAATTCAAATTTTTCAACTAAGGATTTCTGGTCTCGTATGCTATTTGAATTAACAATTTAATTAATTATTTTTTCAAGCACTAATCAGGCCAGACCCTGATTAGCATCTGAGATCAGACTATATATCCTGTGCATTCAGGGTGGTATGGCTATAGACTTTTTTTGGCGAGGCAGAGGGCATAGGGCTGAAAGACAGCTAATTTATTATATTTTCCCCTTTTCTAGTACTTGCACAGAAGCCTGAAAGCTAAGTGTTCATGTACATGTACACATACACACACACACACACACACACACACACACATTCATATCCTAATCTTTACCGTAATGTAGCAATAGTCATAAAGGTTTTAAAAATGCTTTGTGGTTAATGTAAGGACGGCATTGCTATCTCATGCTAAATTGGACATCCACTATTCCTGCATGTTTTAGTGGCTTAAGATAAGAAGCATTTAATTCTCATAATTTTGTGGGCAGGAAGTAGAGCAGGGCTTAGCAAGCAATTCTTTGTCACATGGTTGACAGAGGTCACTTGCAGATACTCAGCTGGTGCATACGCCATTCTGGAGGGTCCAGCATATATTTGTTCACTCGTCAAAAGTCTTGGAAGAGGAGCTGGAGGGCTGGGCTCAGCTGGACTGTGAATCAAAGCACTTACATGTGACCCCTCCAAGTAGCATTCCAGTCATCAGACTTCTTACATGGCAGGTCAGGGTTCCTAGGAAAAGCATTCCAAGAGTTTTGTTTGTTTGCTTGTTTTGGTGTCTTACCAATAAATTTTTGTACTTTCCATATTATTTTTTGATACATTTTTGTGATACATACATTTTTTTAAATCTTACTTTTCTTTATATCTTGGTCTTAAGTTCAGTTCTTCCATGTCACTTCAGTTGTCATTTTTCTTGAATTTATACCTCTTTTCTTTTATTCTCAAATATATGCCAAAGAGAAATATTTTCTAAATAAAAAGTGGATTGTTACTGAAATTTCAACATACATATGTGTTTCGTGAAATGTGTTTAAGTAGGTATGTCCTTTTATAATTGCCCTGTTTGCATTCAATATCCAAGATAGGCTTTCATTCAACAAGTAGTTTTAGACTTCACCATATATGATTGTGCACTTAGGTGTATTCAAAAGTGATGGAAGAAATGGTCCCTATATTTTTGCAGTTTGTAATCTATTGCAAGAAGTCAGATAAATGTGAAAAAAATAATAGTGGAAATTTCCAGTGACAAAGAAAAATGTGCAGTTTATGCAAGAGTGCTATAAAATACAAGACCAAATGATTGGTTTGTCAGCAAGAGAGCAGGCAGGAATTTGTCTTGAGGCAGAGGACCCTGAGCCAGTTATTGAAGGAATGCTGGCTGTGAGTCATCACAGACCAGTATGTGGACACTCACCAAGGAGTTGAAAGGGAAGGGATGTTTCCTTGGGTTATGGCCAGAAATAGCATGAATAATCATGATAAGAGTAATGTGTCTAGAGGTGATGAGTATAATAAATAGCAGAAAGTTAAGGGGTTTATATGGCAAAATAAAGATCAGATTGTCTCATTTTCGTGTAAACTGAAGTCATTTATTACTCATTCTTCCATCTTTACTTGAGGAAATGAAACTACATCTATCTAACCTATCTTATCTATCTATTATATTTCTCTCTCTCTTTCTCTACCTCTCTAACTTTCTATTACTTAAAAGTTTTCCTTTGCCTGTACCTGAGTTAATACTGTTAAGATATTGTAACTGGGGCAAGTTGGATGAAAGGTACATGGGAACTGTCTATTTCGTAGACAGAAACTACCTTTTCTGCTTATTGTGAGTCTTAAACTACTTTAAAAAGAAAAATTATGCTTAAAATTTTTTAAATGCCTTTTCCTTGAGTATGGCTGATGGTAACCAAGATACAATGGGAAGAAAATAGGAATAAAGGTTATTATATCATCTATTATTTAGTAAAAAGTTATCCTCTTTTGAGAAAATGGTTATAGTTTGTAAGTATATCTTCATTCAAGCTAGATAACTAAGTTCCTAAAACATTCTCTAAAAATCTGTTAATCTTAAAAAGCTATCCACTTTGGGGCCCAGTCACTCTCTAGCTGACCCAAAATTGGAATTCTAAAGATGCTGTTCGGTATTTCACAAAGGACATCCTAAGTGAAGTTCCTGCTAGGAGCTTCATGGCCAATTGCACCATCTATTCCTCTAGAACACTGTTTCCCTATTTATAAAAAGGTCACAGAGAATTTTATCTTCTGTAGGCTGCTAGCCTCTAGTTCAGGGTCTCTCTACCTCAGGACTGTTGACGTTTTGGACCAGATAATTCTATGCTTTGGGGGGGCTGTCCTGTGCATTGTAGGATGTTTAACATCATCCCTATCCTCTACCCACTAGATTCCAGGGACATCCCAGGCTGTGACATGTGGCAACCCAAAATGTCTTTGTACATTGAGAAATATACCCAGGTGGGGAGGGGGTGGAAATTAGCTCCAGTTAAGAATCACTCCTGATAAGCAGTTTTATGCATATTCTCTTGAATAGTTACATTAGGATATTCCCAGCTACCTCTTTAGTGTAGATAAAACTGTCTATATTCTCCTCCCCTTGCCCATTGTAAGTGTGCCAATTCTAGGCTCAAGGTAAGTTTACAGTCATCAAGTCTGTAGAATTTCAAGGTGTTCTGCTGAATTCATACAATGTGTCTTCACAAATTATAGCCTTAACCACATTTTTCTATTTCTATTTATTTATTTATTTGCTGGCATAAACAAATTTTTGAGTATTATATAAAGTAATAAAATTAGTATTTTATGGCTTACAAAACTCACCAATTTCTAGTTACATAGCTAAGCTACTTTTCTGATTTTAGAACTGCCATTTGTGGTGATATTCATTCAGGAAACTGGTATCAAACACCTACTTTATGTCAAATAGATGATTTGTCAGGAAATGGGTGAAAAAGACATAACCTCTGTCCTCATGGAACTCACTAATCATGGTAGATACAAATGTAATAATATCTTTATAGTTTTGTAATAAATTCCATTAACAAGATATGTGCTGGATGTTAATGTTTAGCATACTGGGTAAAGAAAACACCCCACAAATTTTTAATAAGAGAGAAAATATTTTTAGGATCAATAATAATTTTGAAATACTTAAACTGAGAAATTCAAGCATACTTTTGTTTCTTTATTGCAAGCTATCTTATTTATACTGCCTAGTAATCCTCTAAAAAGCTGGCTGAAAGTAAAGGAAAAAAAAATTCCATTATGGACCTATTGAAAATATGTTCCTGATTACATCAATGATAGTTCTGGGAGAAATGTCTCATTAAATCACAGCAGGTTAAGTAACAGTTGATCCAGAAAATGTTTCAATTATACTTTCTAAATAAGGATTTAAAAGATGCCTATCTGTTTCCAGAGGCCCCCTCTCATGACTTTATTGCCCACTTGAAGTATATTGGAAAGGGATTGTTTAAAGTATAGCAGAAAGGAACACAATTGTTGAATTGATAGTGAACACCTACACTTAAATGCCAGACCCATTATTCCTTATGATATTTTAATAAACAATTTATATTACCTAGATGATCTGAATTATTACTTCATTATCACATATCAAATCATAAAAGAATGACACTAAGAAGCAGCCTGGGATTTAAAGTCTTCCGACCCTCTCCCCTGACCCATCCATCCTCATGTTATTCATGACCTGAGGCTGAGTATTCATGTAGGTTGAAATACCACCCACACACAAAACAAGCTAATTAAGCCATCCTTTTTTTTTTTGTCATCACTATTCATGTTATACCAACTCTAACAAATACAATAAGATTTATAGTAAATTTATATCATTTGCAATAACACATATTTTAAATGAAATGTCCCGAACTTGAAATACATTCCATCTTATTATTTAATAATGTGCAACTGTAATTCTACTTGAAGTCTGAATTGGGATGAACATCATCAGTTTTATAAAACATTGAAGGAGTATACTTCCGGATTTCAAAAACTTAACACAATCTTATACAGTCACTAGTAAACCTTTTCAACTGGAAGAACAGTGAATATCACATTTAATCCTAAATCTGCAATATCACATTGATAAAAGTAAGCTCAAAAATAATCTCCATTCCTTAAGTGAGAAGTAGGAGGGAGGTTATGTACAGGAAGACAAATGGAGAATGTTTAGACTAAACGTGATAACAGCTCAGGCTGACTTAAACTGCCGAAATGTTCTGAGAGCAGAATAGGAGGCCCTAAGTTTTCTTTGGTTACCAGGATAAGGAACTATTTTTTATCTCACAGATAAAAGATTATTTAAATATTATTCTTGTATCCTAGGCATTCCAAAGGAGAGACATAATATATCTAAAACTGTTTTAGATTATACAGTCTATTCTCAAAGGAACTTCAGGAATTAGGACAGAAATAGAAAAATAAGGGCATATGACTGCATCTAAAGAACAACTGCATAGCAAAATAATTTTTTTCTCATTTTCCCCTGGAGATGGTGGCTTACAAAATTTCCATTTATGCTTACTTTGAATTGTGTGTATGTGTAAATAAAATTCATTCATAGTAGATAGATCTTAAAAAGTAGCAAAAAAATTATATCAGCAGATTCTAACTGCAAAGCAATGAGAACCCTCATCGTTTGAGTTTGATGCCTCTTCTTTAATATCCTTTCAGGAAGAGAAATTTATTTGGGCATGAGAAGGAGTCAGAAATACACTCATTCAACTGATACTTGAGTGACCTCTGGGTTCCAACTGTGACTGCTCAAGGAATTGACAGCCGTACATATAATCACCATCAGGGGCCTAGGAAACTCATACAGTTCTAGTGAATTCCAGTCATTAACAAAAACTGTACAGCTTCTATAATATCGCAGGAAATAACCTGTGGATGCACAGTCAGTACCATTGTGTCCCACGTAGGTCTCTTAAGTGCTAGATACAGATTAATTAAGCCATATGAATTAAAATGTTGAAAGAAATTATACAGTTCATAACCAGGGAAGATGAAAATGCTGCTCTATATTCAAGGTGCTTTTTAAAGATTTTTTAACAGAATAAATAGTAACTTAAAAGCATTCTAATTTTTGCTCTGAAAAATCTTTCTTAACTGGGCACTGAGGTCTAGGCAATTGTGGCAGGCAAAATAATAATCCCCCAAAGATGTCCATGTCCTGTTCCCCAGATCTCTTAAACATGTTACCTTAAATGACCAAAAGGACTTTGCAGATGTGATTAAGTTAAAGATTTCGAGATGGGAGATTATCCTGGATCATCAGCATGGGTCAGTGTAGTCCAAGGGTCCTTAAAAGGGAAGAAGAGGCAGGGGAGGCAGAGAAGGGGATGTTATGAACTGAAGCAGAGATTGTGGGCAGCCTCTAGAAGCTGGAAAAGGCAAGGAAATGCACTCTCCCAGAGCTTCCAGAAAGAATGCAGCCCCGATGACCCACTTAGATTTCCGACCTCCACAATGGTAAGATAATAAATGTGGATTCTTTTAAGCCATTACATGTGTGATAATTGGTTACAGAAGCAATAGGAAACCCATACAACAATGTAGAGGCATTTTTAGTTTTTTTAAATTTCCATCTATCTATAAAGTAGGGAGGATGCATAGTGTTTGGAAAGAATTTATATGTGTTTGTAGAGTATAAATAATACAATTTCAAGCATAGTTGAACAAATGCTAACAATCCATTAAGAAGTAAGCTACTTCATTGTATGAATATAGTCAGTTATGAAAATAACATGAGAATTTTTTTTTAGTCCAGAGGGAAAAATCCTAAATTCTTAGTTCAAATGAACTGAAATATTGTGAGCTACATCTGAAGAAAGATATAAATTGTTATCCCTTTCAGCTTGATTTTTTGATAATTTATAGCAATGTAAAGGTAATATGGGCATCAAATGTTGATAAGAACATACAAAAATTAGAGTTTTAACAGAAGATTTTGAAAACAGCAAAAAGGAAATATTAGATTTATCATTGTATCAATATATAAAGCATATCATTATGTCATTTTAAAACTGAGATCAGTTTTTAAATGAATCAAAAAAAAGCAACATGAACCCCCAAAATCTGTAAAGTACTGTCAAGTATTCTATATCTAAAGAGAATGTAATATAAATTACTTTCTGCTAATTATGCATTATATTTCCCTCAGAGCAACAAAACCTTTATCTCTCAAGGCTTTTGCTTCCTCACTTTAATACTATTTTTTTTTTCTTTTCACGCTCTTGACTGTTTCATGTGGCTATGAACTAAAAATCCTTCCTTTGTAAGTCTGAGGATATATTATTGCTTCTCTATAATGTCATGACAAATGTCTTCATTTACTTTTTTATGAGAAAAAGATGGCTCATTTTTTCCTTTACGTGATAAGGATAAAAAGCTAAGAGTTATATTTAAAACCTCTCTGTATTTCATAAATATCTGTACCATATGGATCCTAATCAAAACAGTTGCTCAAACATTACATAATTTTAAATTGCTAAAGAATCATTAAGTTTCTCTCTTATTTTCTCCTTTGTTCCCTCTCCTATCCCACATTTAAAATATTTTGGCATCTGGAAATTCTGGGTTTCCAAGCAAAACAAACGAACAGGAAGCTTTCCTCAGCATAGCCTAGAATGTCAGTGAAGAGTGAGAAAGTCAGAAATTCCCAGGCCTGAGACAGTGACAGAAATGAACAAGGAAGAGGGAGCCAGGAAAATATTGGAAATGTGTACATGGGCTGGAAGAAGTTAAGTGGTTTAAGTGTTAATTATCTACTTTACCAGAAATATTCTGCAATTCTTTCCATCCTAATATTTTTGATGGGGATATTGTAAGAAACCTCCAACTCTAAAGCTTACCCTAGTTTGCTTCCATCTGCCTATAGACTATTAATTTTTTTCTTTGGATGCGGGTCATGTTTATCTGACACTTCCCAGCTTCTTTCTTCAACAACATCCCTGTCCTGAATAGTGAGTGAATAACAAAATATAATCTTAAGTGGAAGAAAATGTGTGGTTGTATATCTTTTGAGTTTAACATGCACAAACTTGGGCAATAATTATCCAAGTATTGGTCCGACAGTGGATGTTTTAACCACTGAATTTCAACTATTTTGGTTGCTAACAACAAGGTTGAGGATAAGATGGTTGTAGATACCTGTTAAAAGCATTTTGTCTTTATGAGAATCATAGCTCTCACTGGGCATTAATCAGTTGATCTTAGTTCTCATGGTGCATTAATTAAGGGTCTACTTTGGTTTCTTGAGTTAGAGTTGGTCTCTCTGAGGCTGACTATGCCTTGTACTAGGAGAAATGGCCCTGTGGACCTTCAAGGGAGAGACAGAGAAAGCAGCTTTCTCACTTTTACCTCTTGTAGTCCACACATTCTTACAACCATTGCTGGAAAAATCACTTACGTTCATATTAAATAACTATATATTGATATATAAATACACATATATATATAGAGATATATAGATATATATATCAAAAGCATATCTTCAAGTATGAAGAAGAGAATGAGTTATTTTTCACAGAAATAATATGCTATTACTTTTGCAAAGGGACGACATGAATAAAAACAGAGCCACGTTTCCATAAGTTGCCTGGTTGCAGTGGCATTCTCTAAGACACATAATAATTAGCTCTGCAGTTCTTACAGAGGTGATTGTCTTATTGCTTTATTAACAAGCCCTAATGTTAATACTGTGTTTTCAAAAACATTTTCATAATACTTGAAAATTTCCTCAAAAAGGAAATTTTTATGAATCTGTCATTTGGTTGAGTTTTATGTCTTTATAGCTTCATAGCTTCCAGAGTCAACAACTAGCAATTTTCTTTACTTATGCTTAGACTATTTTCAATACTTAAACTTTAAAATATCCTGCTGTAGAGCAACTCTGAATATAGAAAACCGTAGTAAACAATTAAGGTTATATTCTTAAAACATTCACTCAACAGGAAATTATTTAATCCAGTTTTGCATGTAACAGAATACTAACATTAAAATGTACTTCTGGTGAAAATAATGAGAGTTCTCCTATAAAGAAAAGAATGTATTCATAAAGGCAACAACTCCGGTTCTAAAGGACAAAATTTTCCTATAATTACCATTTAACTAAATGCTATGGTAATTTAATTGTAAATTGGAAAAAATCAATAGTGTGTATAGTATAATACTGCTCACAAGGTCATCTTGAAGTCTGTTACTAGTTACAAGGTACTGTTACTTGTATGATTAGATGTTAAATACTCAAGATTTTGCTCTAACTGGGGAGATCCAAAAAGTCTCTTTCCTGAATGCAGTATATGCATGAAGCATCCATGTGGAAGCCAGTCATGCAGGCGTGTGCCTTAGGAGTGTGTGAAGGAACCGCAGGACTCTAGCAAAGACCTGGGAGATACAAATTAAAAGCATGGAAGTATGTTCGGGAATTGAAACTTCATGTACAGGAGGCAGAGGTTAGGCAAACACTCACTGGCAAAGTTACAATAAGAGTTAAACACAAAAACATATTCTACAAATCTTGGTAATCAGAACCAGATCTGAACCTCTGCCATTTGTGTGACCCCAAGTCCACCACACCTATAATTGAGCCCATGTAAACTAGACATATGAAAACTGCTAATTTATCTAAGGAATTTGATCTAAATTCTGTTAACGTTGTTGACATAACTGTGTGGCTTCTAACCATATATTTGTTGCCATTTTATTTCTGTAATGTTAAGTAGAAAAATTTTTACTTCACCCTTTTTTATGGAAATATATAAGGAAATGATTATTTTTCGGCCCCCATTACTGGGATTCGAAGGAGAGAAGTTTCCAGTCAGTTACATGAGTTTGAATCTTTCCTATATATACCTGACTGTTTGCCCCATCCATCTCAGGGGAAGAACTCTAATGTGAAAGACAGGGATCTGTGATGCAGTAACTGAGATGCAGCTTCTGATTTTGACTAAACTTTCATAGAGCTGCACTTCCTGAAGAGATTTACCCTTTGAGGTTGTCAGAAAAATATCACTTTAATACCACAAGGTATCCTGGAGTCCAGGGCATCAGCTGGACCCTAACTCAGGCTCTTTAAATCTATATTTTGAATCTTCCTTAACTCTGATAATGATAGAAAGTTGTCAGTTAATGGGAGAGTTATCTACTTTTACTTTGGGTGGTCCTCAGAGGCCTTCCTTGGATTCATAAGTAGAATTAACACAATGAATCTAAACAAAAGGCACTATCTGTGGAGAAAGTCTGGCTATTCAAACCTTGAAGACATAGATCCTGAGAATGCAGTGTGTTATGAAGCTAAAACTCAATCTACACACAGGAACTCAGCTTCAAATTTACTTCAGGAATGATTTGCAGTTATATTGCTTCCTCATATTCTAAACTCACAGCCGGGAAGTTATCTTAGTCAGGTTGGGCTGCTATAACAACATACCATGCACTGGATGGCTTGAACAACAGACATTTATTTCTCACACCTCTGGAGGCTGGAAAGTCCAAGGTCAGGGTGCTGCATATTTGGTTCCTAGTGAGAGCTCTCTTCCTGGCTTGCAGACAGCCACCTTCTCACTGTGTCCTCACATAGCAGAGAAAGAGACGAAGTAAAATCTCTGGTGTCTCTTCTTATAAGGCACTAATTCCACCATGAAGGCCCCACCTTCTCATCTCCTCTAAACTTAATTATCCCCCAAACATCTCATCTCTAATAACATCACATTCGGGGTTGGGGCTTCAACAGATGAATTTTGGAGGAACACAATTCAGTCCATAGCAGGAGGACATCCCAAATTCTAATTCATATGATATTTTACTTTCCAGACAGTCCAAAACCCAGCTGAAGAAGAGATTATGAACAGTTATATCAGGGAGAGTCCCAAATGTAGCTTATGATCAGGCATAATTTTAGTTAAAAGTCATGTGATGTTTAATATAACAAAAACTACTTTCAGGAAAGCACAAAAGGAAATCAATACTAGGATTACTATATTCATTTTGACCTAGCCTATGAATAGAAAAACCCAGTACATTTTCCATCAAGACAGCACTTTAAAAGAAAGTACTTTGTACTTATCACTAACTAATTCGCCTTAAGAGAGAAAAAGTGAAGCTGCCTTGTATCAGAGTCATTCTCCACCTATCTTCAGAACAAAGGGATTTTAAAATTTAGAAGATTTGCTTTTTTCTTTTTGTGGTACATGGGCCTCTCACTGTTGTGGCCTCTCCCATTGCGGAGCACAGGCTGCGGACGCGCAGGCTCAGCGGCCATGGCTCACAGGCCCGCTGCTCCGCGGCATGTGGGATCTTCCCGGACCGGGGCACGAACCCGTGTCCCCTGCATTGGCAGGCGGACTCTCAACCACTGCGCCACCAGGGAAGCCCAGATTTGCTTTTTTTTTTTTTTTTTTTTTTTTTAACAAAAACAGGCTCAGAAATTTATCTTGAGGTTCCATTCTAATTCTTTAGCTCTCTGTGAGCCCCACCAGAAATGGGGGAATCTGCAACATGTGTAACCAAACTAAACAACCAAGAAAAGTTTTAGCCCACATACTGTGCAGAATAGATGTTGTGCGGGCTGCAAGGTTAAGGAAGATGCAAACTCTGTCTTGGGCTTCCTTTCCTAAGTGAAACGTAGAGGAGGGCCCTCCCCTCTAGGAAGACACCACAGCAGTTAGAATAGGACATGACATGTGTCAATGCACCATATTTGAAAATGGCGAGCAGGCCCTGTAATTATAGCAGCTTCCTTTCCTAGACTAATGGGGAAAAAAAAAAAAAAGATGAGATCAATAATATGTTTGATATAAGTCCAAATATGCCTTAATAAGAAATTACCCATCATGGGTTGCATTTAATTAAAAGAAGAAATGTAAAATACAGATATTTTGGGCTTCCCTGAGATGAAGGTGCATGTGTATATGAATGATGTGCTTTTACAAGGTACCAAAGAAACTATGGAATTTATTCACTACTACAGAGATAAAAGCATCCTAGATTTAGAGTCTTACCCTTATCCTGAAAAAAGTAAAACTTTTGAAATAAAAATATGCACCCAGTAGACCTTAAATGTGAAATTTGCTTTTAAAAATATATTCAATGTCTTTATTATTAAAGTTTGATATAACTTGAGTTAACTCCTGAAGCACAATTTTCCCAAAATATTTTGATACCAGTGTTGCACTGTAACTAAAAGAGCCCACCTAATTAACAGAAGGACTAGACAATTTCTGAAACAAGTGTATGCATCCCTTAAACGGAACATGTACCATTGAAACAAAACGTCTCTGTTTATCAGATATTATAGGATGTGATTTGCTTCAAGCTGTGAGGCAAATCTGGCAGTCCATTCAAAATCAACATGAATGTTTGTAAAGCAATTTGTGGTCTGCAGTAAAAAGTGCTGGGTTGATCTCTAAATAAGGAAAAATGATGCTCCTTGAAGGCAAGAGCACAGATAATGTTCTGTTTTTCTTTACATTTCCCAGTGGGTGTACATTTTAATAAATTAATCTAGCACTGGCACGAATGTCACAGGTATTGCAGAACTTCTGTGTGTAATTTTCATTCACTAACTCATCTCTTCTGGTTTTGCTTTTCTAACACATGTATGGTCGGGCCAAAATATTTGTTTTAGTTTTCCAAAATGTGTATATTTTTAGTCCATTCTCAAAAGATGGAGGAATGGTTTTCGCTGAATTAGTCTCCTGATTTGGCAAACACACTCCCCATTGGCACGTGCAAGCCTGGGAGGGAACAATGAAGAGGCCACTGCTGCTCATTATTGAGCTGTCATATTAACTCCTTTAAACTGCTCTTGACTTTCTAAATAACATCCCTTTTAAAAATAGCTCTTTACGTTCTGGAGTGCTGGCTTGTGCTACTATATATTTTAGCTTACATCTTTTCATCATTTATTCACAAGGCTACCCATCATCTAAAATAACATTAATCAGACAAAAACTTACTAAAGAGTGAATATCTCTGTATATGAACACTGGCAAGCTAGCTGACTGGATTTCCTCAGAGGCATGTGCAGCTCACTCTAATTCTAAAACTTTGTTTTAGCTTAAATACATAATGTCAAGTTTAAATTTTAAAAAATGACTTATGCTTGATCCTTCAACTCTACATTTCCTTAAGTGGATTACACATGTTAAGACAAATAAGATGCTATTTGCTATTTTTTAAAGAAAATAGGGGATAACATAACTGAAGTTGTTCTTTTTAAATATGTACATTTTGTGAATCTTTAATCTATTGCTAAAAAGTAATGCTAAAAGTTCAGACTCACGAGGGATTTAGTCGTAACATGGGGATTTTTACTGTGTTCTGATTAATTTCACCAGTAGAATTTGAGGAACCCCGACTAAATAATTTTTGACCATAATTCTCTACTGAATGAACCTGGTGGAGCTGTTTCTGCTTCTCCAACACTTAGCTTAACGTCCTTTGGCAAATAGCCCACTCTTGTCGATATGCCAGTTGGAACATGAAAGTGGGGCCCATTATCCTGTTTTCTAACATGTTATTATAACATTTGACATAATTCCCAGCTACTACACCCACTGCAGTTCACCCACTGAGGAGCAGCGAGCCTATCTTCTACAAAAATGAAGTCATGGATGATGTATGTACATGGATAATATACTATGCTGTTCCCTGAAGACTTGTACCCCGGAGTATCTTAGCTACTGACATATGCCAAATACAAGTTAAAGGCACCACTCCTGTTCATAGCACATGCTACTTACATGTCTTTATTTTCCAGTTGGAAGTAGTCACTATTAGTGGCTTCAAAGAATGCTTATTTGTCAGCCCTACAACAGCATTCAGATCCCTTGAAGGATCTGACATTTATTTTTTAATGAAGGTGCAAGGAAATAACATTCAACGAATCCCATCAAGTTTGACATTAACCTAGCTGCCTAGAAAGGATGCTGGTTTCTTAGGAAATATTATGGTATATAATGGTAGGTAAGAATATGGTTGAGAAGATTATGGAACTAGATTCCCAGGTTTGAATTCTGGCCCCAGTACTTAACTGATGCTTAATTATGGATCCATTACCTAAATTCTCTGTGCCTTAGTTTCCTTGACTGTGAAATGGAGTTAGTACTGTTGCCAACATCAAAGGATTATTAAAGGGATTAAATAAATTGATATATATAAAATGCTCAAAGCAGTGCTTACCACAGAGGAAATACTCAATAAATGTTAGATGCTACTGTTGCTGTTTACATTATTATTATTATTTAAGGTAAAGTGACTTTTGTTTCACAAATCCATGCAGTTTCATTTAAGCATCTTCAAGTGCATGCTCACTCCCAAACCATGCATTCTTAAAAGAAATTGAAATTCTGATTTTAGCTTTGATTTTGTGGTTATGTTCTCAGACCTACAATGGCCCCTATCTGTTCTAATTTTATTACTTGTAGCATATTCTGAAGAATCAGATGATCTTGGTTGAAGTGTGTTCTTGGCTCATATATAAAGACAAAGCTTTTACTTTGAGGTGAAACTGAGTGAATGATGCAGCTTAAGTCTCAAATCTCAGATACTTGCCCCACCTAATGGAATCTTAATAAAACGAGCATCTTACATGGACCAAACTTTGCAAAGAGTTCATAAAGCAACAAAGTCCAGTCGGCAAAAATTTGTTCTAAAAGGTATTCCAATACTTAAATTGTGCTTCTAGGAAAAGGTCAGTAAGACTCTAACTCAAAACCCACAGCAACATTTCTCAAAAGTACTTTTTTTTCTTCCAACTATCCTTTCCAATTCTTATCCTCTTATCCTTCACTTTCCCTTTCCTTTATAATGTAGAGTGACTTAAATTCTCAGGTTAAGGAAGCAGATTGATAAAATATAATCCTTCCAGTCAGTGCTCGTGTGTGTGTGTGTGTGTGTGTGTGTGTGTGTGTGTGTGCGTGCGTGCATGCATACGTGTGTGTGTGTGTGCGTCCATGCATACGTGTGTGTGTGTGTGTGTGTGTGTGTTGGGAGTAGAGGAGATGGGTAGTTTATACATGTTAATAAATTTGATCCTGAAATAAACTTGGCAAATCATCAAAGGTAACATAAAACCAGGGAATTTATTGTAAATATCCATAAAACTGCTATTTTAAAACATAAGAAAGACTCAGTTATTCGAAATGTTTTGAGCAGTTATTATGTGTTAGAAATCAGAAATATTTTTTCCATTTTTTTCAATTAGATTATAATACAGTGGGAGAAACACACAACTAAAGCAACATTAATTTGATGATAGAATTATGTATAGGGTGATATAAAGTGTGAGCCCAATGCCATATAGAGGGAGGGGTCTGTTTTCTTTAAGCAGAATGGCAGACAAGGGAGGACAGTCTTTTGGTGATGCTGAAAGTAACCATCTTGGTTATTTATTTCTGATTGTTATTATCCTATCTCATGTTCTTTGAGATACTGCTATTTCTATTTGTTTTTTTTTTTTTTTTTTTTTTCTTGCGTTATGCGGGCCTCTCACTGTTGTGGCCTCTCCCATTTGCGGAGCACAGGCTCCAGACGCGCAGGCTCAGCGGCCATGGCTCACGGGCCCAGCCGCTCCGCGGCATGTGGGATCCTCCCGAAACGGGGCACGAACCCGCGTCTCCTGCATCGGCAGGCGGACTCTCAAGCACTGCGCCACCAGGGAAGCCCTCTATTTGTTTTTTGATTTGCTTTGGGTTGTTGTGTTCTGTTTCACTTTTTTGTTTTGCTTTGATTTTGGCCTTTTAATAACTCTGTCCTAGTATATTGTTTGCTCACATTATTATTTTAATTTTTAATGAATTTATCTAAACGGAGCATCTTTTTCATAAACATTATTTGTATATGGTTGTCCAAATATATGATGCTCTAGTACAATATTATCCCAAAAGTCACATTGTAGATTAAATTGGCTTCCTTGGGTTGATGTATACATTAAGCCACCACGTATGGCATTGTTTCTAAAGGAAAACCTGCTATCAATTCAAGAAGATTTAAGCCTAAGTCTAGAATGTCATCTTTTTTTTTTTAACATCTTTATGGGAGTATAATTGCTTTACAATGCTGTGTTAGTTTCTGCTTTATAAAACAGTGAATCAGTTATACATATGTTCCCATATCTCTTCCCTTTTGCATCTCCCTCCCTCCCACCCTCCCTATCCCACCCCTCTAGGTGGTCACAAAGCACCGAGCTGATCTCCCTGGGCTATGTGTAGAATGTCATCTTAATGTCATGTTCTCTCTTTGCATAAATGCTAATTACCATGTACAAGAAGCATGTGTTTGCTTTACTTTCTGTGATGTTTTCAACCTGCTGGTTCTATTCAAAATACATAAATGCATATTTTCTTATATTTTCCATTTGATGTGCTGAAATTAAAATAGTATTTTACTTGCTGCTGATTATTACTGCTTAGATGTATTTATTTTGTCCTCTATGCCCTCAGTCATTTCTTAGTCTGGTTTTAAGTTTATTTACTTACTGTGAACTGTGAATGGTGAGGGAAATCAATTGGTGCAGGTGTAATCTAATCACAGATAATACACAATGGCTGCTAATAAAAATAGCCAAGTAAGCCTCAAGCAAAATGAGACTCTACTTCCAGCAAAAATGGAACTTTAAAACATGCTGGCATTAATAGGAAAAAAGGATATAAATTCATTCAAAAAGTACAGAAAAGAAAACCCTAAATGTTTACTAGAGAACTCAAAAGAGGTAGAAGCAAATCCTTCAGTCAAGACTTGTGGAGCAGAAGCAAGAAGAACTACAGTCCTGCAGCCTGTGGAACAAAAACCACATTCACAGAAAGACAAAATGAAAAGGCAGAGGACTATGTACCCGATGAAGGAGCAAGATAAAACCCCGGAAAAACTAAATTAAATGGAGATAGGCAACCTTCCAGGAAAAGAATTCAGAATGATGATAGTGAAGATGATCCAGGATCTAGGAAAAAGAATGGAGACAAAGATCGAGAAGATGCAAGAAATGTTTAATGAAGAACTAGAAGACTTAAAGGACAAACACCTAGAAGAATTAAAGAACAAATAAATAGAGATGTTCAGTACAATAACTGAAATGAAAAATACACTACAAGGAATCAATAGCAGAATAACAGACGCAGAAGAACAGATTAGTGACCTGGAAGACAAAATGGAAGAATTCACTGCTGTGGAATAGAATAAAGAACAAAGGATGAAAAGAAATGAAGACAGCCTAAGAGACCTCTGGGAGGGACAACATTAAATGCAGGAACATTCATATTATAGGGGTCCCAAAAGGAGAATGGAGAAAGAAGCAGAGAAAGTATTTGAAGAGATTATAGTCGAAAACTTCCCTAACGTGGGAAAGAAAATAGCCACCCAAGTCCAGGAAGCGCAGAGAGTCCCATACAGGATAAACCCAAGGAGAAACACGCCAAGACACATAGTAATCAAATTGGCAAAAATTAAACACAAAGAAAAATTATTGAAAGCAGCAAGGGAAACTCCCATAAGGTTAACTGCTAATTTCTCAGCAGAAACGTACAAGCCAGAAGGGAGAGGTATGATATACTTAAAATGATGAGAGGGAAGAACCTACAACCAAGATTACTCTACCTGGCAAGGATCTAATTCAGATTCGATGGAGAAATCAAAAGCTTCACAGACAAGCAAAAGCTAAGAGAATTAAGCACCACCAAACAAGCTCTACAACAAATGCTAAAGGAACTTCTCTAAGTGGGAAACACAAGAGAAGAAAAGGACCTACAAAATCAAACCCAAAACAATTAAGAAAATGGTAATAGGAACATACATATTGATAATTACCTAAAATGTGAATGGACTAAATGCTCCAACCAAAAGACACAGGCTTGCTGAATGGATACAAAAACACAACCCATATATATGCTATCTACAGGAGACCCACTTCAGACCTAGGGACACATACAGACTGAAAGTGAGGGGATGGAAAAAGATATTCCACGCAAATGGAAATCAAAAGAAAGCTGGAGTAGCAATACTCATATCAGATAAAATAGACTTTAAAATAAAGAAGGTTACAAGAGACAAGGAAGGACACTACATAATGATCAAGGGATCAATCCAAGAAGATATAACAATTATAAATATATATGCACCCAACATATGGGCACTTCAATACATAAGGCAACTACTAACAGCTATAATAGAAGAAACTGACAGTAACACAATAATAGTGGGGGACTTAAACACCTCACTTACACCAATGGACAGATCATCCAGACAGAAAATTAATAAGGAAACACAAGCTTTAAACAACACTATAGGCCAGATAGATTTAATTGATATTTGTAGCACATTCCATCCAAAAACAGCGGATTACACTTTCTTCTCAAGTGCACACGGAACATTATCCAGGATAGATCACATCCTAGGTCACGAATCAAGCTTCGGTAAATTTAAGAAAATAGATATCATATCAAG
Organism: Lipotes vexillifer; assembly: GCF_000442215.2. Classification (NCBI taxonomy): domain Eukaryota; kingdom Metazoa; phylum Chordata; class Mammalia; order Artiodactyla; family Lipotidae; genus Lipotes; species Lipotes vexillifer. Next base: position 712,052 of record NW_006795236.1, on the reverse strand, counting down.
CATCTTTTCTGAACACAATGCAATGAGATTAGAAGTAAATTACAGGGAAAAACACGTAAAAAACACAAACACACAGACCATATGTTACTAAATAACCAAGACATCACTGAAGAAATCAAAGAGGAAATCAAAATAGACCTAGAGACAAATTACAATGAAAACACGATGATCCAAAATCTATGGGATGCAGGAGAAGCAGGTCTAAGCAGGAAGTTTTTAGCAATACAAGCCTACCTCAAGAAACAAGACAAATCTCAAACAATCTAACCTTACACCTAAAGGAACTAGAGAAAGAAGAACAAACAAAACCCAAAGTTAGTAGAAGGAAAGAAGTCATAAAATCAGAGCAGAAATAAATGAAATAGAAATAAAGAAAACAATAGCAAAGGTCAATAAAACTAAAAGCTGGTTCTTTGGGAACATCAACAAAATTGATAACGTTTAGCCAGACACATCAAGAAAAAGGGAGAGGACTCAAATCAATAAAATTAGAGATGAAAAAGGAGAAGTTACAACGCACACTGCAGAAATGCAAAGCATCCTAAGAAACTACTGCAAGCAACTCTATGCCAATAAAATGGACAACCTGGAAGAAATGGAAAAATTCTTAGAGAGGTCTAACCTTCCAAGACTGAACCAGGAAGAAATAGAAAATATGAACAGACCACTCACAAGTAATAAAATTGAAACCATAATTTAAAATCTTCCAACAAACAGAAGTCCAGGACCAGATGGATTCACAGGTAAATTCTATCAAACATTTAGAGAAGAGTTAACACCCATCCTTCTCAAACTCTTCCAAAATATAGCAGAGGAAGGAACACTCCCAAACTCATTCTACAAGGCTACCATCACCCTGATACCAAAACCAGACAGAGATACTACAAAAAAAGAGTGTTCTGCCTATGTTTTCCTCTAAGAGTTTTATAGTGTCTGGCCTTACGTTTAGTTCTTTAATCCATTTTGAGTTTATTTTTGTGTATTTTTGTGCATGGTGTTAGGGAGTGTTCTAATTTCATTCTTTTACATTTTTATTCTTTAGCTGTCCAGTTTTCTCAGCACCACTTATTGAAGAGGCTGTCTTTTCTCCATTTTATATTCTTGCCTCCTTTATCAAAAATAAGGTGGCCATATATGTATGGGGGTTAATCTCTAGGCTTTCTGTCCTGTTCCATTGACCTATATTTCTCTTTTTGTGCCAGTACCATACTGTCTTGATTACTGTAGCTTTGTAACATAGTCTGATATTTAGGAGCCTGATTCCTCCAGCTCCATTTCTCTTTGTCAATATTGCTTTTGCTATTCGGGGTCTTTTGTGTTTCCATACAAATTGGGAAATTTTTTGTTCCAGTTCTGTGAAAAATGCCATAGGAAGTTTGATAGGGATTGCATTGAATCTGTAGATTGCTTTCGGTAGTATAGTCATTTTCAGTGTTGATTCTTCCAGTCCAAAAACATGGTATATCTCTCCATCTGTTTGTATCATCTTTAATTTCTTTCATCAGTGTCTTATAGTTTTCTGCATACAGGTCTTTTGTCTCCTTAGGTAGGTATATTCCTAGGTATTTTATTCTTTTTGTTGCAGTGGTAAATGGGAGTGTTTCCTTAATTTCTCTTTCAGATTTTTCATCATTAGTGTATAGGTATGCAAGAGATTTCTGGGCATTAATTTTGTTTCCTGCTACTTTACCAAATTCATTGATTAGCTCTAGTAGTTTTCTGGTAGCATCTTTAGGATTCTCTATGTATAGTATCATGTCAGCCACAAACAGTGACAGCTTTACTTCTTCTTTTCTGATTTGTATTCCTTTTATTTCTTTTTATCTCTGATTTTGGGGCTAAAACTTCCAAAAGTATGTTGAATAATAGCAGTGAGAGTTGTCACCGCTTGTCTTTTTCCTGATCTTAGAGGAAATTGTTTCAGTTTTTCACCATTGAGAATGATGTTGGCTGTGGGTTTGTTATATATGGCCTTTATTATGTTGAGGTAAGTTCCCTCTATGCCTACTTTCTGGAGGCATTTATCGTAAATGGGTGTTGAGTTTTGTCAGAAGCTTTTTCTGCATCTGTGATATGATCATATGGTTTTCCTCCTTCATGGGTAATATGTTTTATCACATTGATTGATTTACGTGTATTGAAGAATCCTTGCATTCCTGGGATAAACCCCACTTGATCCTTGTGTATGATACTTTTAATGTGCTGTTGGATTCTCTTTGGTAGTATTTTGTTTAGGGTTTTTGCATCTATGTTCATCAGTGATACTGGCCTGTAGTTTGTTTATCTTGTGACATCTTTGTCTGGTTTTGGTATCAGGGTGATGGTAGCCTCGTAGAATGAGTTGGGGAGTGTTCCTCCCTCTGCTGTAGTTTGGAAGAGTTTGAGAAGGATAGGTGTTAGCTCTTCTCTAAATGTTTGATATAATTCACCTGTGAAGCCATCTGGTCCTTGGCTTTTGTCTGTTGGAAGATTTTTAATCACAGTTTCAATTTCAGTGCTTGTGATTGCTCTGTTTATGTGTTCTGTTTCTTCCTGTTTCAGCCTTGGAAGGTTGTGCTTTTCTAAGAATTTGTCCATTTCTTCCTGGTTGTCCATTTTATTGGCATATAGTTGCTTGTAGTAATCTCTCATGATCCTTTGTATTTCTGCAGTGTCAGTTGTTACTTCTCCTTTTTCATTTCTAATTCTATTGATTTGAGTCCTCTCCCTTTTTTTCTTGATGAGTCTGGCTAATAGTTTATCAATTTTGTTTATCTTCTCAAAGACCAGCATTTAGTTTTATTTATCTTTGCTATTGATTCTTTCATTTCTTTTCACTTATTTCTGATCTGATCTTTATTATTTCTTTCCCTCTGCTGACTTTGGGGTTTTTTTTTTCTTCTTTCTTTAATTGCTTTAGGTGTAAGGTTAGTTTGTTTGATTTGCTTCTTGTTTCCTGAGGTAGGATTTTATTACTATAAACTTCCTTGTTAGAACTGCTATTGCTGCATCCCATAAGTTTTTGGTTATCATTGTCATTTATTTCTAGGTATTTTTTGATTTCCTCTTTGATTTCTTCAGTGATCTCTTGGTTATTTAGTAGTGTATTGTTTAGCCTCCATGTGTTTGTGTTTCTTACAGATTTTTTCCTGTAATTGATATCTAGTCTCATAGTGTTGTCATCGGAAAAGATACTTGATATGATATCAGTTTTCTTAATTTTACCAAGGCTTGATTTGTGACCCAAGATGTGATCTATCCTGGAGAATGTTCCATGAACACTTGAGAAGAAAGTGTATTCTGTTGTTTTTGCATGGAATGTCCTATAAATATCAATGAAGTCCATCTTCTTTAATGTCTCATTTAAGCCTATGTTTCCTTATTTATTTTCATTTTGGCTGATCTGTCCATGGTTAAAGTGGGGTATTAATGGCCCCTGCTATGATTGTTTTACTGGCGATTTCCCATGTTATGGCTTTAGTATTTGCCTTACGTATTGAGATGTTCCTATGTTGGTGCATAAATATTTACAGTTGTTATGTCTTCTTCTTGGATTGATCCCTTGATCATTATGTAGTGTCCTTCTTTGTCTCTTGTAATAGTCTTTATTTTAAAGCCTATTTTGTCTGATATGAGCATTGCTTCTCCAGCTTTCTTTTGATTTCCATTTGCATGGAATATCTTTTTCCATCCCCTTACTTTCAGTCTGTATGTTTCCCTAGGTCTGAAGTGGGTCTCTTGTAGACAGCATATATATGGGTCTTGTTTATGTATCCATACAGCCAGCCTATGTCTTTTGCTTGGAGCATTTAATCCATTTACATTTAAGGTAGTTATCGATATGTATGTTTCTGTTACCATTTTCTTAATTGTTTTGGGTTTGTTATTGTAGGTCCTTTTCTTGTCTTGTGTTTCCTGCCTAGGGAAGTTCCTTTAACATTTGTTGTAAAGCTGGTTTGGTTGTGCTCAATTCTCTTAGCTTTTGCTTGTTTGCAAAGGTTTTAATTTCTCCGTCAAACGTGAATGAGAATCTTGCTGGGTAGAGTTATCTTGGTTGTAGGTTTTTCCCTTTCATTGCTTTAAATATGTCCTCCCACTCCCTTCTGGCTTGCAGAGTTTCTGCTGAAAGATCAGCTGTTAACCTTACGGAGATTCCCTTGTATGTTTTTGTTGTTTTTACCTTGCTGCTTTCAATATTTTTTCTTTGTATTTAATATTTGATAGTTTGATTAATATGTGTCTTGGCATGTTTCTCCTTGGATTTATTCTGCAGGGGACTCTCTGTGCTTCCTGGACTTGATTGACTATTTTTTACCCAAATTAGGGAAGTTTTCAACTATAATCTATTCAAATATTTTCTCAGTCCCGTTCTTTTTCTCTTCTTCTTCTGGGACCCCTGTAATTTGAATGTTGGTGCATTTAATGTTTCGCAGAGGTCTCTGAGACTGTCCTCAATTCTTTTCATTCTTTTTCCTTTATTCTGCTCTGTGGTAGTTATTTCCACTATTTTATCTTCCAGGTCAGTTATCTGTTCTTCTGCCTCAGTTATTCTGCTTTTGATTCCTTCTAGAGTGTTTTAAATTTCATTTATTGTATTGTTCATTGTTTGTTTGCTCTTTAGTTTTCCTAGTTCCTTGTTAAAACTTTGTATTTTCTCCATTCTGTTTCCAAGATTTTGGATCATCTTTACTATCATTACTCTGAATTCTTTTTCAGGTAGACTGCCTATTTCCTCTTCATTTGTTTGGTCTGGTGGGTTTTTACCTTGCTCCTTCATCTTCTGTGTGTTTGTCTTCTCATTTTGCTTAACTTACTGTGTTTGGAGTCCCCTTTTCGCAGGTTGCAGGTTTGTAGTTCCTGTTGTTTTTGGTGTCTGCCCCAGTGGGTAAGGTTGGTTCAGTGGGTTTTATAGGCTTCCTGATGGAGGGGACTAGTGCCTAGTTCTAGTGGATGAGGCTGGATCTTGTCTTTCTGGTGGGCAGGACCGTGTCCGATGGTATGTTTTGGGGTGTCTGTGACCTTATGATTTTAGGCAGCCTCTCTGATAATGGGTGGGGTTTTGTTCCTGTCTTGCTAGTTGTTTGGCATAGGGTGTCCAGCACTGGAGCTTGCTAGTCATTGAGTGGAGCTGGGTCTTCATGTTGAGACAGAGATCTCTTGGAGAGCTCTTGCCAATTGATATTCGTGGGGCTGGGAGGTCTCTTGTGGACCGATGTTCTGAACTCAGCTCTCCCACCTCAGAGGCAGTGGCCTGACACCTGGCTGGAGCACGAAGATGCTGTTAGCCACATGGCTTTGCAGAAAAGGGAGAAAGAAAGAAAGAGAGAGGGAGAAAGGGAGAGAGAGTGAGTGAGTGAGAGAGAGTGAGAGAGAGAGAGAGAAAGGGAGGGAGGGAGGGAGGGAGGGGGAGGGAGAGAGGAAGGAAGGAAGAAAGGAAATAAAGTTATTAAAATATAATTTTTTAATTGTTAAAAATTAAAAAGTAATTGAACAAAAGAAAAAAAAGGAAGAGAGCAACCAAATCAATAAATGAATCTACCAATGATAATAAACTCTAAATACTCAACTTAGATAAACATAAGATCAGAAACAAATTAGATACAAAAAGCAAACCCCAAGTCTACAGTTGCTCCCAAAGTCCACTGCATCAATTTTGGGATGATTCGTTGTCTATTCCAGTGTTCCAGAGATGCTGGGTACATCAAGTTGATTGTGGAGATTTAATCTGCTGCTCCTGAGGCTGCTGGGAGAGATTTCCCTTTCTCTTCTTTGTTCGCAGAGCTCCTGGGGTTCAACTTTGGATTCGGCCCTGCCTCGGCATGTAGGTCTCCTAAGGGCATCTTTTGGTAAGTCTCAGGTCTTTTTCCAGCATTCAGTATGTGTTCTGTAGGAGTTGTTCCACATGTAGATGTATTTTTGATGTATTTGTGGGGAGGAAAGTGATCTCCACGTCTTACTCCACCGCCATCTTGAATGTCTCCTTATACGCTTTTAGATTGATGGATGTGTGCTTAAGGTATGAGATTAAGATTAAAAACAAAAAACCTAAAAGATCCCCAAACTTCTTTAAGGGAAAAAATTTTTTTTGGATAATTGTGGTTGGTTTTTAGTTGGTTAAAGGGAGGAAAAGTTTTTACTGTGACACTGAGAGTGGAGTCAAATGATATAAAAGAGAATTGAATTGGCCACACATTCTTGAGAAAGGTGGTTTAAATATTGGAAGGGCCATGATACTCTTTGAGATCTGAATAAAGAGTTATACTTAATGCTGAGGAGACTCTATCCCCTTGCATTAATGGGAAAATGGAACACAGTTACAGGGAGAGGTACAACAGTAGCTGTCTTAGTCTGTTTGTGCTACTATAATAAATAGCTTAGACTGGGTAGCTTATAAACAATAGAAATGTATTGTTCACATTTCTGGAGGCTGAAAGTCCAAGACCAGGGTGCCAGTGTGGCTGGTGAAGGCCCTCCTTTGGGTCAAAAACTTCTGGTTGTATCCTCACATGATGGAGGGGGCTGGGAAGCTCTCTGGAGCCTCTTTTATAAGGGCACTAATCCCATTTGTGAGGGTGGAGCCCTCCTCTTAATACCTGTACCTCCTAACACCATCACCTTTGGGGGTTAAGATTTCAACATATGAATATTGAGGGGACACAAACCCTCAGACAAGTAGCAGCTCATTAAGTGTACCACAGCTGGAGGCTGGCTATGTTGCCCCCTGCACCAACCAAGTAACTCTTACAGATTGTAAAAGCCTGGGTCACTTTCATAACCCTTGAGATTTTTCCTCAATCTGGATTCCCAATCCAATCTGGATTTCTAAATACAAAACCATATATATTGTCATATATGTACATATATCTATATGTGTATATACATATATATGTAATGCTATCATTCTAGAGGGTCGTTCAATAAAATAAATGTCATAAATGAACTTTTCTTCACGTGCTGTGTGATTTAAAAAACTACCTAGCTAAATGCACACAATTTGTATACAGCTTATAGAGTTTGTCAAGATATTACTTTTTCAATAAACTTAGCAAACTAAGGTTTAGGATACATTTATTTCAGAGTTTTTTTTTTTTATTTAGTTAAAATACCATTGATCTGTTTATTTCAGTTTAGTCCAAGGTAAAAATTCATGAGAGATGCTCATTTTTGTTCTTTAAATGTCAAATTATTCACTATTAATTGAAGTCAGTTTACTTTGTATAATTATACTTTTGGCAGATGAATGAACAAGAAATTATAAAGTTTGAAGCTGCTGCATAGTTAGAAGTTCTTTAAAACATCTGTGCTTTTAGAAAGAAATTATATGTAACCTTATTAGCTCATTTATTTGGACTTTTACCATTACTCTGGAGAGAGATAAATAGCTTTTTATGAAATTCATTTTGTCCTTTGCAGTTTGAGAAATTTAGCAGTTAATGGAGTTTAAAAATAATGTAGGGCCTGAGGGAAAACAAAGATTTTTTTTAGATTAACCTTATTAATAAAATTTTGATATAAGATATTGTTTTCCAAATTACTCTTTCTTGTCATCATTATAGATGACTTTGTTTATTGAACCATAGTCTTAGCATATAATTTCTGAGTTTATATTAATTACATATGTATATATAAAATCATTTGTACATAGAGATTTAAATCTTATTTTTCATCTATAAAATGCTTAGGCTATATTTAAAGACTGAGAAAATTACTTGCATAAATAATTCATTTTTTAATTTCTTAAGCTAAAATTTCTTTACAAAGTAGTTCATTTTTCACACATATTTACATTTCAGGAAAAACAAGCAATTAAATTTTTATCTATTATAATAATGAATATTTCAGTAAGCAAAAATGTTTTTCCTATTTGTTATCGTTATTCTTATATCGATACTAGTCTTAATGATATTAAAATGAATGCCCCCTATGAGATTAAGATATCAACGCTAGCTTCTCACTAGTTCTCTTTCCATAATATAATATTTTGATTTGTTTTTCAAAATTTACTGCTACAGACTTTAAAATTTAACTTTTGTGCTTTCATAATTATAGTGATATATCAAAGCAACTAGATGTCTGTCATCCAAAATGAGTTTGTACTTACAGGATAAACTTAGAAAGTTGCATGAAATCTTTTGGACTATATTTAATTTAGATGACAAATATGCAACTTGCTGTTTTTTTAAATCTAATTTTCTTTTGTACTTCAGTTGCTAAGATATTTGGAGAAGTAGATAGTGCATTCTAAACTGCAGGGCACATTTCTCACGTTTTTATTTTACATCCTGAATTGTCGACCTATTCAACCAGCGTGGTTAAATTGATTCTACACAAGGTTGCCGTTTAAAAAGAGCAACAAGCTAATCCTGTTTAGAGTCTAAGC
>NW_006795236.1:701917-703683 GCF_000442215.2 Lipotes vexillifer | reverse complement strand
TGTAGGGAAGTACATGATATATTTCAAGAAATAACTTACCACAAGGAATTACTTAAAAACAAATAATGGCAATATAAAGTGACATTATATAACAAAAAATGTACCCTATTTTTGCATACACAAATTTATATGGTTAGAAAAAGGAATAGTTCTCTAAATGGAAAAATTAATTTTCTACAGTTTTGGAATAAATCTCGGTGATTCTTTTTCTTCTTTTTAATGCTTTTAGCTAAATTTAATTTATCATTGTATATTATAGGTCTACTTGGCATCATATGAGTCAGAGTACTCACATGATATGAGGATACACAAGTTCAATATCGGAACACAGCATATTGATTTCTAATATCTGCAGATGCTAAGGCAGTGATGATGGCTTCTGAATTGCTGCCCTCAGTAAATCTACAAATCCATGACTAATATCGTTAAAAGCACAGAGGGACATTATTGCCGAGACAACACTCTTCTGACTGCATTCACCTTATCTCAGCCTCATGTTATTTCATTTGCTCCCCATGCATCCGTGAGGTAGAGAGGAGCAATCTGCTTTATAGAAGATACATTTTTGACATAATGAAATGTTCAAGTTTTTCTTCACTGAGCAACATTAAAAGGTACTTTACTTTAAAGGCTAATGTTTTCTTCACCAAGCCTCAATGAAAGGTAATTTACCTTAAAGGGTAAAATTTTTTTTTTTTTTTTTTTTGCGGTACGCGGGCGTCTCACTGTTGTGGCCTCTCCCGTTGTGGAGCACAGGCTCCGGACGCGCAGGCCCAGCGGCCATAGCTCACGGGCCCAGCCGCTCTGCGGCATGCGGGATCCTCCCAGACCGGGGCACGAACCCGTGTCCCCCGCATCGGCAGGCGGACTCTCAACCACTGCGCCACCAGTGAAGCCCTTTTTTTTTTTGCTGTACGTGGGCCTCTCACTGTTGTGGCCTCTCCCGTTGCGGAGCACAGGCTCCGGATGCGCAGGCCCAGCGGCCACGGCTCATGGGCCCAGCCGCTCCGCGGCATGTGGGATCCTCCCGGACCGGGGCACAAACCCGTGTCCCCTGCATCGGCAGGCAGACTCTCAACCACTGCGCCACCAGGGAAGCCCAAAGGGTAAAATTTTTAAGTTACCTAATTTTTAAGTTACCTAATAAGCTTTTTTTTTTTTTTTTTCTAACCAATAGCCATATAGGCACACCTCAGGATTTGGTTCCAGATAACTGCAATAAAAGGAATATAATCATAAAGCAAGTCAAACACATTTTTTGGTTTCCCAGTGCATATAAAACTTATGATTACACTATACTGTGGTCTATTAAGACTGCAAAGCATTATGTCTAAATAAACAATGTACATACCTTAATTTAAAAATACTTTATAGCTAGAAATGCTAACCATCATCTGACAGTGCAGCGTTACCACAAAGCTTCAGTTTGTGCAATAAAACACAAAGCTTCATTATCTGTGCAGTAAAACAAGGTATGTCTATATTTGCTTGAAAATAGGCATGTTGATTTCTCAGATATCTGGGACATTTTGCAATTTGCCAAGCAAAGTATTTAAAAACTGTTTACTAGCTATATTAATATTAAAAGACTTAAATGTAAGAATTGGCTATTATTCTATTAATAATCCTTTATCCAACAGATATTTTGATAAAGACTATGGGGTTTTTTCCCCCTTATTCTTAAACCATGTTATAGGGACACAAAAACCTGGTATATTAGTTCAGTCTCCTCAGAAGCAAATACCAAGCAGGCTGAGACTTGTAAC
>NW_006795236.1:674223-701907 GCF_000442215.2 Lipotes vexillifer | reverse complement strand
GGGGGGGGGGGGGGGGGGGGACTGTGAATGATAAAGGAGGAGGGAACCGGCAGAGAGAGCCTCAGGACCAACAAGCAGGTCTGGCACTTATGATAGGGGAGAGAGAAGCAATGATTAGAGAGGAATAGCTTCAGACTGCAGAGCATTTCTAAAACAGTATCAGCCAGAACAGTAAGGGTCCCCCCACCCCCCCCCAAAAAAAATGTTCCATTGTAGAGCAGTTCCAGACCAGCCTGCAGTAGTACCCTTGCTGTTTCAGTTGCTGATGGGAGTAACCTGGGGAGAACATGGCCTCTGCATGAATGCAGTGAGAGACCCAGAGAGGAAGCACAGGGGCCATCGGTCAGCTGTGCCCCCTCCCACAGGTTCTTTTGAAGGAGATTTGAGAGGCATACTTCCATGACTGCCATTCTGGAAACATTATCAATAAGATGTTGCTATGTTAAGCAATAACCGTGAGGATGGGCCAATTTTTTTATTCGGGGTAAAAGAACATATGTCAAAGTATTATTAAAATCTCCTTTTTATTCTTTTTCCATTAAATATTCCTATAAATGCTAAGCAGTACATACACACATACACACAGAGCCAAGTTCTAAAGAACCAGAGTCATCCCTAGATGCCAGAAAATAAAAAACTCAAAGTCACAGCTGTAAGGGGAAAAGATGGTACTGATAACCGCAATGCTACATTGTACCGTGGGGTGCCAGATCAGATGTAGACCAGAGTGAAGGAGACTGAACTTTTAACAACACAAGGATTAGGTATGTTCGAGTGCTGCACAGGTACAAAGCTAGAAATTTCCCCATAAAAATGATTTGTTCTTTGAATACATCATTCCTTTTATGCCCTCCATTGTTTGTGATGAGAAGTCAGATGTTAGTCTTATTGGGGTTTCTTTTTATCTGACAGGTCATATTTCTTTTCAAGGTTTTGTCTTTGTCTTTCAACATTTTTACATGATTTGTCAGGGTGTAGATATATTTTTATCCTACTTGGAGTTCACTGACCCCTGTTGATGTGTAGACGAATGTTTTCTATCAACCTTGGGAATTTCCAGCCATTATTTCCTTGAAGAATTTTTTCAGTCCTTTCTCCTGTCCTTCTGCTACTCATATTACACATACGTTGGTGAGTTTGTGTCCCACATTTTTCTGAGTGTCTGTTTATCTTTCTTCACTTCTTTTCTCTCTATTCTTCAGATTTCACAATCTCTATCAATCAGCTGTTCAACTGATTCTTTCTTCTGCCAGTTCAAGTTTACTGTTGAATCCCTCTAGTAAATTTTCATTTCAGTACCTTTCAACTTCAGAATTTCCATGTGGTTCTTTTTTATTTTTTAATAATTTCTCTCTCTATATTCACTACATAATGAAACACTGTTATACATTCCTTTTCTTCTTAAGCGTGGTTGCTTTAGTTTTTAAATGTATCTATAAAGGCTGCTTTGAAGTCTTTGCCTATTAAATCTAACATCTGGGCTTCCTCACAGGCAGTTCCTGTCACTTGCTTTATGTCTCCCTGTGTATGTGTCAGTTCCAGTGTCTTTGTATGTCACCTGTTTTCTGTTGTCATTCTTGAAAACTGGACATTTTAGATAATATATTGTATTAGCTCTTGATACTGATCCCCATCACCGAGGCTTATTGATACTGATATTTGCTTGTTTATTTGTTTAACAACTTGGCTAGACAGTTTTAGTGAAGTCTGTTTCACCAGGGTAAGAAGCCTCTGATGTAGATTCTCAGAGCGCACAATCACCTAGGATTACAGTGGTTTTAGTAGGGCTCTTCTTGACGGTTTCCTTCCTCTGTTTTGCTCTCTGCCTTTATGGGTATAACACCCAGCTCTGAGGCTCCACTAATTTCTGGTTGATTGCTCTGTTGTTTTCAGCAGTGCCTTGGAGCATAAATAGTTTCACAGTCTAATTCAAATAAATGTGGGCCTCATTGTTGGGATACTTTTTGAGGTCAACTTTTGTGGTTTGTTTTGACCCCAGGAGAGTTCTTTTTAGCAGTCTCTTTCCATGGTGCTCTCCAGCAAACTAGCTGGCCTATGGTTTAGCTTGCTGCTCTCATGGGATTTACCACCTTCTATTAACTGTTTACTGCTAAAATCTCCATTAGTTTCTCCAGCCTCCTTAGCCTTGAATTTACCACACTCTGTTGCAAATAAAGTCAATTTCTTCAAGGAGAGCACCAAAGCTCTCTGTTCTTATAGGCCAGCTCTCTCCTTGGGTAAAATCCCCAACTCACTGTTCTGGAGCTGGGATCAGGATAGTGATCTGCTTCTCTTGGAGTGACATGCCTGCCTTTCCAGTGGAGACAATAGCCTCTGATCTCTTAAGCTTGCCTCTCCCCAGATTAAAATTCTATCCTATAAAGGATCTGGGGCTAGAGCAATTGGGGCCCTAGAATTCTTGATCTGCCAATCCTGGGGCAGACTCTCCATCCTATGAGTGTAAGCTAGGAGAAAGAGGGTCGCTGACATCTTGGATGCACTCACCTGGAATTTAGCCTTTGCCACATAGAGCTGAGTTGGGGTGGGTGGTGAGAAATGCTGGTGGCCTGCCCCTCCTAAGGAGATGCCAAAACCACAGGCTCAGAGCTAAAGGGAGAAGAAGCCCACCTTGGCCACATCTTTCCAGAGTGGAAAGGGGAGAAATGTGATCAAGAAGAAAGGAAAAGAGGGTTTGAACTGTTTCTGAGTTGTTTATTTAAAAATAACTGAAGCAAATATGTAAATGTTCACATTTGGTAAAAATTTCATAGTGCGTATGTCCTATTCTCTCTACTTTTCTATTTTAAATAATTTATTAAAAAAACTCACCAAAATACAAATTTATCCTGATCCTCAACATTATTATTTCTCAGTGTTTTTTTTGTTTTTTGGTTTTTTTTTTTTTGTGGCACGTAGGCCTCTCACTGTTGTGGCCTCTCCCGTTGCAGAGCACAGGCTCCGGATGCACAGGCTCAGCGGCCATGGCTCACGGGCCCAGCCGCTCCGCGGCATGTGGGATCCTCCCAGACCGGGGCACGAACCTGTGTCCCCTGCATCGGCAGGCGGACTCTCAACTACTGCGCCACCAGGGAAGCCCTTTCTCAGTGTTTTATATGTAATATATCTAACTATAATCATTAGATTATAGGGTAAACATTTTTCTATATGAAGAAAATAATTGATCAGTTTCAATCTTAACCTCCTGGAGGCAAAAGAATGTACAATACTATTCATTTTCCCTTCTGGAGAAAAAGAAATTACTTTAACTTTCTATCAACAGATTTTAAACGATCTGAAAGCAGTCTTGACAATTCCCAGAAGACTTGACATTCTATGACTTGGTTTGATGAATAGTACCTTGCTGCTAAATTCCTGGAAGAGTTATTGAGAGTCTTTTGCAGGCAGCTGAAGACTTAATAAAATCAAATAATACATACTGAATTTTGTAGCTCTAAAACTTTTAGAATTTGATCTCTTATAACTGAATTTCTGTAGCTCATTGGGACTTGGATTACTTTTAACTCAATTGTGAAAGGCATCTTTAACTGTTAGGAGTTGGAGAGATTCCTTACCCTAATCGACTCAGTTGTCCCCAGGAAAAGTTTCTTTCAGAAGTTAAATTGTGATATAATTTTATTTTTTTTAATTAAACAATTCTTTTTTTTTTTTTTTTTTAACAATTTTTTTTTTTTTTTTTTTTTTTGCGGTGCGCGGGCCTCTCACTGTTGTGGCCTCTCCCGCTGCGGAGCACAGACTCCAGACACACAGGCTCAGCGGCCATGGCTCACGGGCCCAGCCGCTCTGTGGCATGTGGGATCTTCCCAGACCGGGGCACAAACCCGCGTCCCCTGCACCGGCAGGCGGACTCTCAACCACTGTGCCACCAGAGACACCCAATTAAACAATTCTTTACTACAGAGTTTTACTATGCTAATATGTGTTGTGAATGATCATAAGATACGTTTAATATATAGCATTTCCCATACTTAGTTTTCCCTAAGGCTCTTCCTTTGGAAAGCATCTCCTGGAAGTATGGTTGCTCACAACACACTTTTGGAAAAACGAAATTATTCTCGCAGTCAGGGCAGGTGTTTCAGTTGATTGTTTTTACCCAAATGAGGGCTGTAGATTTTTCCCTGATGAGGTTATTTGGTTAGCCTTTACCAGCCTGCCATAATGATTTTTTTTTATGCATATATGTCAGTCCTAATCTCCCAATTCATACCACCACCACCACCACCGCCGATGCAGTGGACACGGGTTCATACCCCGGTCCGGGAAGATCCCACATGCTGCGGAGCGGCTGGGCCCGTGAGCCATGGCCGCTGAGCCTGCGCGTCCGGAGCCTGTGCTCCGCAATGGGAGAGGCCACAACAGTGAGAGGCCCGCGTACCCCCCCAAAAAAAACTCACTAAGACAAGTCTCTCATCAGATCAAAAGAAGAATTCTCACAACACTCATTTCCCATTATCAATTATTTAAGAATAGGAGTTTAGATTCTAGATATAGGTCCTTTGATATTAATACTTCTTCAGACCTGGTCTACTAAAATCCAAGTTGACTGAAGTTTTAATAGATCTTAAGTGATATATTATACCTAAAAAGACTATGTCCTAGCCCAGCCTTTCAAAAACTACATTTGAAACAACTTAAGAAAATAATTAATTGAATGTATGTTTCCCAGATATACCAAACAAAAAAAAAGCCTCTTTTTCCATATTATTAACATGGTTTTATTGTTTCTAAATGAAAGAATGAAGAAATCTCTAAACCACTTAGTAATTATTGTCAAAAACAATTTATTATCCATTACACTAAAGTAAAGTCATTACATTTTGTAAATATGCTCCCACAGTAATAGGTATAATACTAAACTATTCAAAGTTTTTCTATTCAACAAGTTGAGGCCATAATGTAGAGTTAAAATGAGGCTTATATTTAATATCTGGTCTTTCCATTAATTATGTGACTTTAGTTAAACTACTTCTTTATATTCCTCAGTTTCCCCAGTGTAAAGTAGAGTGATAAAAAAAAAAAGTGTCTGCCTTACACGACTGTGATGGTAGAATGAGATTATATACAGAAAGATTTTGATATATGGGAAATGTTCTATAAATAGCTCCTATTTTCATTTATTCACAGTTGACATCTGATGGAAAGTCTATCTTTTAAAAAAAACATTCTACAGAAGCCATCTGGTCCTTTTTGATTAAACTTTAAAGTATTTTAGACTAAATTTGTCAATTAAACAGCAATTTTCTCCATGATTTCAGGCAAATGCTTGCCTCACTTGTTTGACCATGTTTTTATATTTTCTTCCAGAGATAAATTGTGATCTGTTTTTGGCTACATCTAGAAAAAGTGAACTGTTCCAGGCAACTCCACAAGTCTAGATTTAAAATTTTCACAGCATAATGAGAAATTTTGCCAAAGGCCATTTGAAACATGTGATATTTGAGAATCTGTCAAATAAACATTTTAATTAACGTTTTCTTCAGATCCCCTGAGGTCTGTTCTTGTATAAAGACATCATGAACCAAAATAATTGGACTATATCATCTCAGGTACTCAAAAAATACTGCCTTTCACTGGGTTAAGATTTCGTATAACACCCAACACACAAATATTAGTGAAAGTGGCCAAATGAAATGTTTATTTGGACCATTTATTTTTAAGCCCACAAATTGTCAAGATAGTTTATTTTTTTCCCAATACCTCAAATGTAAGTCCCTTTTTTACAGTAAATTCTTCTTTGAATTCAATGGCAAAATAAAATGTTCATTTCTTGAAATGGATTTATATGCTTCCCCCCCTTCCCCTTCTCAACTTGTTTTTCTTTGTGTTGTAAGTTCCAGGAAAACAAGACCTAATGTCAATACCTGAAGTTGTCAACTCAATGCAGACTTCCTGGTAGCAATAATTTCTCTGCTCTTTTTCTTTTCCTTTCTTTTTTCCTAATCATTCTGTTTCCAGTATATCAAGGTAATATAAGTTGCCCCAAGACTTTAAAAGAAGCATATAACATACCATTCACTAAAATTAATTGCACACTTAATGTTACATCTACACAATACAATTCTAGAAAAGTTTTGTTTCCATCCTTTTCTTCTGTAACTTCTACTGTGGTAGCCCAATACAAATCTCTCTGTCGTGTAGTTATAAATTTGCCTCACTGAGATCTGAGATACTTTTTTCTCCTTCATGCTGTCATTGCATGATTTCATGTCATCACTTGAAAATACCTTTTCCCCTGATTTTAATTTCTCCCATTTCTTATTACATGCCTCTTGATTCTAAAATAGCAAGGTTATGACTTCTAAAACTTTACAAATAATTCCTCTAAGCTGAATGATCTTGCCATATACTTCCCTAAGAAATGGTAGCAGAGAAATATTCCTTCATCTTTCCACTCCAAAGAGACAGACCTACCTATATTTGGAATCATATCTCTTGCCTTTCCCTTAATTTAATAAAAGAATGCTGGTTTCAGAAGCTAGTTTCTCCCTTCTTGCTCCCATCTCCTCGTCTTCTATAAGACATCATGAGTATGCATCCAAACATTTCTCTCTTTGCTGTATAAGTTTTGTTCCAAGTCATGCATTTAACAAATATCATGTCATAACCTACCCTTTTCCAGACACTCTTCAAAGGACTCGAAGTACAAAATAGAACAACAACAAAAAATTCCTTCTCCACCAAAACCTTCCATTCCAGTTGAAAGATGTAGATAACAAATAAATAGCAAACTAATAAACAGAATTATGTGTACTCTGTTGAGCAATAGTACACACTACAGAGAAAAATAAAGCAGAGAATAGGACTAGTCAGTGTCAGAGTTGTTTGAAAATGTAAATAATATGATCTGGGAAAATCCTTCCCTGACAGCATATTATTTGTGCAAAGACTGGAAGATGACGAGAAATTTTGTACCAAGTAGAGGAAACAGCAAATGCTAAGACTTGCTGACTGTGTTTAAGGGGGAAAAAATATGATTTGGCTGGTACAGGGTTAATTAGGGAGAGGGTAGTAGGAGACAGAGAGGTAGCAAGGCCAGCATGGGTAGAGCCACGAACAACATTACAATGACTTCGACTCCTACTCTGAGTAAGATGGAAACTTAGAAGAGTTTTGAACACAGACATGAGGTGATTCCCATTACACTTTAACAGCATCATCCTGGTTGTTTCATTGAGTATGAACTGAGGTCGAAAAATGTAGTCATTAAATAAGTGTTCCGTGAATATATGGAAAACAAATGAGTGAATGAGCCTCTTGTAAGATAACACTAGCAGGTTAACTACTGACATTGATGAACAAATAGTATATATAGTACATTATTAAACACATTACTGAGCTGTGAGTTTCATTATAAAGTAATGGTCATCAGCATTAAAGAGCATGTCAAAAATGTGTCATTGGGCTTCCCTGGTGGCGCAGTGCTTGAGAGTCCGCCTGCCGATGCAGGAGACGCGGGTTCGTGCCCCGTTTCGGGAAGATCCCACGTGCCGTGGAGCGGCTGGGCCCGTGAGCCATGGCCGCTGAGCCTGCGCGTCCGGAGCCTGTGCTCCGCAAATGGGAGAGGCCACAACAGTGAGAGGCCCGCATAACGCAAGAAAAAAAAAAAAAAAAAAAAAAAAAATGTGTCATTAAATTTTGCAAAATAGACTAATTTATTTTTACATTAATCCCAAATAATATTTTCTTTATTCCCACTACCAATTTTCTCATGATATTCTCCAAATTTGGAATTATTACTAAGCAGAACAGTGGCAGGTCATCATGATTGGCAGAGGCTTGGGTAGAGTATATCAGACTGGAAAATCCAGGAGCCCAAGTACACTGGGATCATTAATGAAAATTCATAAAAAGGAGAAAACAGGAAGGAGCTAACCTAAGTCATTTTTATTGCTGTGTACTATTTCATCATATGAATATATCAGCATTTATTTTTCCATTCTATATTTAATGATTTTTATCTCTGGTTTGGAACTATTACAAAAAATTAACATTAGCATTTAACATTCTTGTTAACTGCAATTAACATTCCTGTACATGTTGTTCAGTACACATTTGTATGCATTTCTGTAGAATATACACATAGGAGAAAAACCTTCAGATCAAAGGCTATGTGTATGTTTAGTTTTGGTACCTTTTGACAGTTTTCCACAGTGTCAAAGTGGTTTTACTAATATAAGTCCTACGAGTAATGGATCAGTGTCCAAATACTTGCCAGTACTTCTTAGTTTTACCAGGCTGATTTTTGGAGAAAAAAATTGATTGTAACTAATAATATCTCAACTTTGGATTTAATTTGCATATCCCTCCCTAACTCCTGATATTGTTTTGCTACTTTTCAAGTTTTTATTGGCCTTGAGAATTTTCTATTGTGAAGGTCCTATTTAAGCCTTTTCCTGCCATTTTTCTATTGTATTGTGTTCTTTTTAAATCAATTTATGAGTTTTTTATATATCATGGATATGAGTCCTTTGTCAGAAATATGGACTACAAATATATTTTCCCACTCTGCGGTTTGCTTTTCATGCTTTAGTGATATCTTCTGATAGAAAGGTGTTATTAATTTTAACAAAGTCTATGTTTTCAATGTTGTCTTTTATGTATACGTGTTTTGTGAGATGTTTATGGAATTTTGCTACTCCAAAATCATAAACGTATTCTTCTCTGTTCTAGTTTTACTACCATTGACATTTAGATCTACAGCCCATCTAGAATGGCTTGTTATGTATGGTGTGAAGTAGGGGTTGAGGTTCATTTTCCCCATATTGGAATATCCAGTGATTCATTGCTGCTGTTTTAAAAGATCATATGTCCTTCTGCATTATAATGGTACCTCTGTCATCAATCAGATGACCGTGTATATATGGGTCTGTTTCTTTAATTTTTTTTATTAGTCTGTCTTTTCTTTCATTAATATAACACTGTTCAGTACTGTAGCTTTTTAAATTGGTGGAGTAATATAACTTTTTCTAAATTTTTACCTTTTTAAAGTGTTTTCTAGCTCTTACTGACTCCTTACTTCATATAATGCTTACAACAACTTGTTCATTTCCACGAAGTTTTCATTTTGATTTGAAATTAATTGAATATATAGAATAGTTAGGAGATAATTGACATTTTTATACTATTGAGCCTTCCAACCTATTTAAGAATTTTTAGAAGTTTCTCTCAATAGTGTACAGGGATATTGGACTTTTAAAATATTTATTTTATTTATGTTATTCCCAGTTATTTGGTTAATTTTAGAGTATTTAAAATTACACCTTTTATGGACATTGTTATTTTTATATAATTTCAAACTTACAGAAAAGTTGCTTTAATAGTCAAGGAACTCCCATATACCCTTAATTCAGATTTGCCAATTTTTTTATATTTGCGTAATCCCCTCTTCCCCTTTCTCTCTCATATTATTTTTTTCTGAATCTGCTGCATTCTACATTCAAATTTCACCAGTTGGTCCAATAACATCTTTTACAGTACTTTTTCCTAGTTCAACATCTACTTGAGGATAATGCATTGCATTTATTGTAATGTCTCTTTTTTCTCCTTCAATTTGAAGCAGTTCTCCTGCTTTTCTTTCTTAACCTTCGCATTTTTGAAAAATGAAGGCCAGGAATTTCAGTTATTCTGTAGAATTTTCTTCAATTTTGATTTATCTCCTGTTTCCCCATTATTTGTTTTAGCTTGCAGGAGTTTTGAGGAGGGGTGATGGGGTTAAGGTGGCAGGTTCAGGAATGCCAAGCAAACAGTGTGTTCTTCTCAGTGAATCATAAAGAAAGCACATGATGTCGGTTTATCCCAATTTTAGTAACATTAACTTTGGTCACTAGATTCAGGTGTTGTCTGTCAGCTTTTCCACCAGAACATCTATTTTTTGGCTTTCTAATTAATACAAAATTTATGGGATGATACCATGTAAATGTTCAGTCCCTCATCAAACTTTCACCTACTGTTTTCACATACATTGATAATTTTGTAAATCCGTCCCTTCTATATTTGTTAGTTGGTTTTCTTCTGTAAGAAAGACTTTTCCCTTCTTTGTCATTTACCTATTTATTTATTCATTCATTTATTTATATTAGCATGGACTTGTGGATTCACATTTTATTTAATTGGTTATATTCCATTACTATTATTATTTATTTTCATATTCAGATTGTCTCAGATTTAGCCAGTGGAAGTCTTTAATCTGTGTATTTTCACAGGCCCCTGTCATTTTTTGAGAACTTCCTTACATTCAAGAATCATAGAACGTCCCTGACTCTGCCTGTACTGTTTATGCCTCAGTTCTGGAATCAACCCTTTCTTCAGGGAGTCCAGATTTCTCTTCATGAAGGATATTATTTATAAACAAAGATTTGGGCAATAGGAAGGTTCATGTGTCTAAGCCCTCTGAGGGGAGAGGACCAGGAAATATATTTGTATATACAACCTCTACATTTATTATTGTGTCTATCAATTATCTATTTCTCTTTATCTACCTATATATAAATATATATGTATATGTTGCCTATACACAAAATTCATAAATTCATATATATGCTGTGTGTTTATATACAAACATTATGTAAATTTGAGTCCCTTCTTCATATTTATAAGTCCCCTTCCTTGACAGTGAGTAATCTGATTCCTGTTATACTCAGTGAACTTATTCATTTCGGAAGCCTGAATATAGAAAGTAGTTTCAGAATTGTTAATAAAGACGATCACCAAAAGCAAACCTACTAACTAGAATCAATATTTGTTTAGAGTTCTTTCTTTTCTTCTTCTTTTTTTTTTTAGGTAAACTGTACCTA
This sequence comes from Lipotes vexillifer, assembly GCF_000442215.2. NCBI lineage: Eukaryota > Metazoa > Chordata > Mammalia > Artiodactyla > Lipotidae > Lipotes > Lipotes vexillifer. The sequence continues at coordinate 691,096 of NW_006795236.1, read as the reverse complement.
TAAAATTCATAAATTTTAAGTGCATAATCCGATGAGTTTTGACAAATAGATATCCTATTCCTAAGATATAAAACATTCTATCTCGCAAAAAACTCCCTCCTGCCCTATCCCAGGCAATTTCTCCATACCCTGACCCTCAAACACACACACACACACACACACATGCAAATGTGTGTGCATCTATGTATAACTACATTTTAAGAGGTGACATTTCCAGGGTTGTTGTTGAATATCCTGACTGACGAGGTCTCTGCACCCTGTGTGATAAAAACCTGAATGTCTAAAGCCACAATTGCACAATAAATTCAGTATTATATTGTTTCAACTGTCTTTTATTGGATTTTTGTGATCGAATATATATGACGTTAAATTTTTTATTCAGTTATTCTGGAGAAGATCAAGTTTTAGCGTTTTAGAGTGTTCAAATGAGCTAATAAGATTATTTCTTAGTTTGATGTGCAATGGTATTTAAACATACATGGTTAATGAAGCTAACTCACCTTTGAAAAAATTTCAGTGGACATAATTCTGTCATTTGTTACATAGTTAAAGAAGAATAACTCTATTAAGACAGGTTATACAGCATGCCCTATATTCTGCTTGTTATGCCAGGATGGAAACTGTTATATGTATATAATGCCAATCGCTAATTTGGCTCTTCTGCCATTGAGTATTGTAGGTGGTGTTCAACCAAAAGATCTTAGCATACACCTGTCAGTTTTTTTCATCAGACCCAAACCTGGAGTGTTGGTATGCAAGCATCATCTTTAGTGTCTCTCTCACCTTTTGTGAGTGCTTACATACTTCTCCTTGACCCTCTCTCTTTTTCTTGCCTAGTGTGTTTATTCTGTAGCTGCTTTTACACCTTGACTCCTGCCTTTTCCAAATGTCCCCACCCACACAAAACAGATCCATTCTTTGGGAGCACACTTAAAGTCACCAGTCAAGTTATACAACAGGTTACTCAAGACAATATGCTAGTTAAATATGTCAGCCAGGGTTCTGTAAAAAGAAAAAATATTAAAAATTGAATACAAGGCAATAGAAATTTACAAAACTGTTTGAGATGCAAAGGGCAAAAGTTACAAAGCCTGTTTTAGAAAATTCCAAACTGCTAGAACTGCAGCGCTGAAGTGGTTAATTCAGTGGAGGGTGCTTGAAAGTCGTGGACAAGTTCCCATATCTGCCATCTGCTGATGCTCACTCGTGTCCCTGCAAATACTACCAAAAGTAGTGGGTTTTTCTTCTCTTTTATCTTTCAGATATCATATGCTAACTCACATTGCTGAAATCTAATGGCAGCACTGCTGGCAACAGAGTTAGAAAAGCCTTACTCTCTGTTGGGTATCAGGGGAGAGACTAAAGGGTGGAGATGTTACTTAGCATCAGCAAGTATATCTCACATAGTAGACTTTTATATACCTCACCTCAAATAATATTTTCATTTTGAAAGCAGTCTGTTATTTTAATCCATGGAGATTTGGTCATGTAGTCATATAAGCTGAGATGAACCAGTTGCCATATATGGTTTCCTTAGTGAATCAAATTAACTATTAACTAGGTTTTAAGCTCCTGATCAATATTTTTATTTCTATAGGACTTGTCTATAGGACTTGATACCACCAGATGTCATTTTAGTTTTCTGTATCAAGTTTAATGGGAAAGACTTGTTATTTAACTTTACAATAATGAAAAATAATATTCAACACCCTAAATGCCATCTTTTCTGAGGAATATTTATTAGCAAATGGATTAGATTAGAAAACACAAAATGATGTTTTAAGAAGAACGTCAGACTTAGGTGATTACAGTGGTTTAGTTAAAGGTGTGGCACATGAGGATAAACTTATAAAATTGTGCTAAATGAAGAGATTAATTTATGACTGGGAAAGATAACTATAAGCTCAGAATCATTATCACAAATTATCTAATTCCAAGATGCAGTGTCTGCTCAAGTAGAGGCACAATTAATGGACAGCAACTGGCTACAGTACCCAGGTCAGCAATTCAGATACTGCAAGGTCTGTCAGTAAGGACATTTTCATTAAAACTATAGATCAAGGGCTCAGGGGCAGAAGTAATAAGTCTATGGGTGCACAGGTACGGAGGGCAGAATATAAGACCCTGATATAATATATAAAATAAGAGTATGGTGTTGGTGAATTAAATGCACAGAACCTTATTCTGAAAGAAAATAACTTATCAGAAGTACCTTCAAAATAAAAAAGGAGGAAAGAGTATGATCACAATTGCTGGGAAATTGCTCTTCCAAAGTCAGAGCAGATGAGAAGGGAAGTCACCTTGATGCTGAATCACAGAGAAGCTAACTTCAGCTTCTCCTTAATGAAAGAGTTGGATTGTCTCAAATTCCTTGAAGGATATATAAAACTCTTGTTAGAAGACTGATGATGGTGGACATGAGAGGCAAATGAGATTGTTATACGTAATCCACACAAAGGAAGAAAACTAAGATGTTGATTATATAATGACAAAGGGTATGAATTTGGGTGGCAGATAGACCTGAATTTTCAACTGGGGTGTCTTACGCATATTACTTAAACTTTTTGAGCTTCATTGTTATAACATCACTTCAGAGTCTTTCTAAATTTAAAATGATATGATATATGTAAATCATTTACCATGGTGCCTGGCACATAGACAAAATTTAATAATTGTTATTCATAATAATAACAGCATAATGATTTTGCTAAGATAATTATTGAATTATTGAAATTATCAGGATGAAAAATAGTTTATTTTTTAAAATAAGTGAAACAATGCACTGGTGAAGTTAATTATAGAAGCTGTTATTATTCATTATAGTTTCTTTAAGCAGAGGAATATTTATTAAAATAATACAGGTGAAAGACCAGTGAACTGAAAACTACAAAACATTAAGGAAAGAAATTGAAGAAGACACAAAACGTGAAAAGATATTCAGTGCTCAGGGATTGGGAGAATTAACATTGTTAAAATGACAATATTACCCAATCAGTCTAGATTTTAAACCCTATTACAAAGCTATAGTAATTAAAACTGTATGGTATTTGCATAGAAACAGACATAGATCAGTGGAACAGAAGAGAGAGCCCATAAATAAACTCACTCCTAGATGGTCAATTTATGATAAAGGATCCGAGAACATACAATGGGAAAAGGAGAGTCTCTTCAATAAATGGCATTGGGAAAACTGGACAGCCACATGCAAAAGAATGAAACTGGACCACTGTCTTACACCATGGATTAACTCAAAATGGATTAAAGACTTGAACGTAAAACCTGAAACCATAAAACTTCTAGAAGAAAGCACAGACAGTAAGGTCCTTGACACTCGTCTTGGCAATAATTTTTTGAATCTGACACAAAGTAAAAGCAACAGAAGCAAAAATAAACAAGTGGGACTACATCAAACTAAAAAATTTCTGCATGGTAAAGGAACTGTCAATAAAAAAAGCAGCCTATCAAACTGGAGAAAATATTTGCAAATCATGTATCTGAAAATGGGTTAATATCCAAAGTATGTAAAAACTCATGTAACTCAATAGCAAAAAAAAGCAAAAAACAAAACAAAAGTTTGATTCAAAACGGGGTAGAAGGTCTGAATAGACATTTTTTCAAAGAAGACATACAGATGGCCAACAGGCACATGAAAAGATGCTCAGCATCACTAATCATCAGGGAAATGCAAATCAAAACCACAATGAGACACCACCTCACACTTGTCAGAATGGTAGTCATCAAAAAGACAAGAGATAAGAAGTGTTGGTGAGGATGTGGAGAAAAGAGAACCCTCAGGCACTGTTGGCAGGAATGTAAATGGGTGCAGTCACAATGGAAAACAGTATGAAGATTCCTCAAAAAAATTAAAAAATAGAACTGTTCCGTGATCCAGAAATTCCACTTCTGGGTATTTATCCAAAGAAAATGAAAACAGTAACCTGAATAGATATCTGCACCCCCATGTTCATTTCAGCACTATTTATAATAGCCAAGATATGGAAACAACCTAAGTGTCCATTAATGGATGGATAGATACATACACACACACACACAATAGAATATTATTTAACCATAAAAAAGAATGAAATCTTGCTATGGATGGACATTGAAGGCATTATTCTAAGTGAAATAGGTCAGACAGAGAAAGACAAATACTGTAAGATCTCTTTTAAATGTGAAATCTAAAAAAACAAACAAGCTCATAGACACAAAGAATTGATTAATGGTTGCCACAGGCAGAGGGTGGGTGTGGGAGAATAGTCAAGGGGATCAAAAGGTAAAATTATATAATTTATTATAATAATAATAAATTAAATAATATTAAAATATTTTTTTAAGTGTTAAACTGCCATATCAAAAAGCAGTATAAAGTTTTTGCTCGCATGAGTCTGTTAGGGACCATGTGACTACTTACACCTTGAAGGCATCACAGGAAAGATAAAGAGAGCAGTAGGATCATTCTGGGCGCTCTGAAGAGTCAGTCTTATGAGGGGACCACATCAATTCTACCCGCATTCCATTAGTCAGAATTCAGTCACGTATCCACAACATAACCACAACAGAGGCTGGGAAATCTAGTCTTCCGTGCCTAGGATGAAGCAATGTTTTATTTATTTTACCTTATCTTATATTTGGTTCAATTTTGAGTTTGCACCTCAGACTTCAGTAGTCACCCACAATGGGCTTCTCAGCAGCACTGATTTCAACAAACCTCATTTTTTTTTGTTTGAATTCTATGACCATATTAAATGGTCATTTTTTAAAAATTGAAGTATGGTTAATTTACAATGTTGTGCATAATTTTTTTTCAGATTATTTTCCATTACACATTATTACAAGATATTGAGTATAGTTCCCTGTGCTATACAGTAGGTCCTTGTTGTTTATTCTATATATAGCAGTGTGTATATGTTAATCCCAAACTCCTAATTTATCTCCCCCCACCCCGTCTCCTGCTATCCCCTTTGGTAACCATAAGTTTCAACAAACCTCATTTTTATCTTGGATGCATGTTCTTTTAATAGGTTGATAGAAATAAACTCTCCTTTAACTAATTGGAGATGCTCCCTCCCTGAATTCCTGTTCTTTCTAATCTTGTCCTTTTATCAGAAATAATCACTCAGTTATTCACCTCTTATCAAACTGTCATTTTATTCTAGATTCTAGAACCTTGTTACATTACATACCTCACATTGAAAGGGACCTAGAGATATTGCCTCAGGAAATCTCTATACAATTAAATATCTTCATGGCTCTTTATGTTTTATAGATGTAGTGGTTGTGACCTAGAGAAATTAAGCAACCCAGGGAAATCTGACTAGGGAGCCCCACCCTCTTATCCTCTATTTCTTTTTGGATGCCCCCTAACTCAGCATTTTGAAACTATTTCTCATTGAAATTGGCCTTCAGTGCTTGCTTAGTGGGCAGTAATTTAAATCCTTTTTTTTTTTTTTCTTTTTTTACAAAGCATCTCAGGGAATGTCATTTGCATTATGGCCAAACTAGCATTCTTACAGCAGCAAGCCTTAAAGGAAAAAGCGCCTAGACTTTATATTTATTGTTCTGAACCTCATAACCAAGGATTTTCCTATAGTAGTCTTCTCTGCTGTTATTTCTCATACTCAACTTCGTTTGCAATGAAGACTACATATGTAACTAGTATTTGTTCCTTCTATGAGCTCTTATGAATAAACAATGAAGGATTTACTCAGTTTTCAAATCTACACTTCAACTATTTTCTTCCCAATGTTATTCAGGACAACCAAAATACAGGCTAATTTTTTTTAAAATGTCCACAACATTATTTCCTTGACTTATTATGATCACTGCAACTATGTTAAATGAGGGCAAGATACCTTAAAGAGAAGCTATTTTCTACTTAGCTCTGTATGGCTAAACTAATCAATGGGAGAAGCGCTAACATGAGCTTTTCTTACTTAATGAATATGAATTTATGTGTCATAATTAAGTGATTTCAATATCCTTTGAAGCTTTTTGCAGACCATTCTACCATCTCCATCCTATGGTTCCTGAAATATTTGAGTAAGATGTTCACTGATATGAGCAAATACTCTGAAGATTTTATGCTAATTTGACTGTGTCATTTAATCCTATTGATTAGGCTTTCCTGAATTAATGTTTCCTCAAATCCATATCACTGAAAAATGAAATCTGGTTTCAGCAATACCGAAAAGCATCCCCTATATAATTGTTATTCCATAGGTGGTTCAATTCTTACATATAGTTATCATGAATGTTTAATTGATTTTAATTTGTATGATCGCTGTAACGAGCAATATTTACAGGATTACCTTATGGGATTAAATTTGCATCTTTATATCTGTTTCAAGCTGAGAAGATGATGTGATATTTCTTTTCACAGTTACTCATTTGTTTTAAAATTGCTTTAAATATTCTCTTATGAGCTAAGAACTGATTCCAATTGTGTAAATTAATGAGTCTCAACACAATTGATTCAGTGTCTCTGAGCAACCCAGAAGTATACTGAATGTCTACTGCATGTTGACTTTCTTTGTAAATGGCAAAACTATCTCGATTTTATAATAAAATTTATTTGAGCTTAGGTCTCTTAAAAGTTTTAAAGGCAAAGTTTTGGATATGCAAGAAAAGAGAGTAGCTCTGAACCAAGGCATTTATTGTGAGTAACAAAATAGATCACTAATTATAAATTCTAAGTCATTTAAAGCTTTTTATTTTATTTAGATATTTACTTCATATTTCTTAATGCTATAAAAATGATTTCATGAAGCATAAAGCTGGCAATTAGTTAAGTAGCATAGTTTTCTTTAGGATTTTAATCCTCTCATAAAACAAAACAAAAGAAATAAAAAACGAAGCCTGAAACACCAGTAAAATCGCTTCAATAGTAACAGCAAGCATTCATTGCTATGTTACAAACAATAAGCCATCAGGGGACAAGGAATTATGTAGATTCATAAAAATCAAGTCCAGACTGTATAGGTAAGCATCCAACTTGTGTGTGCGTGTGTCTGTGTGTGTGTGTCTGTGTGTGTGTGTGTATGTGTATTTTCTTATTAGGTTGTTCAGTTCCTTTATTTCTTTTTAAAAGAGTATTAGTTTACACTTAGGAGAAAGTCATAGAACATATGCAGTATAAAAACTTCTCTTTTTAGAGCATAATCATAAAGCACAGCTTTATTATTCATGCTTTAATTTCAGACATTCACCTATGTTTCAGATTTAAAGGAAACTATCTAAAGCATGAAAACCTAAAAACACCTTTATTGGAGGGCTTTTATAAACTTTTCAGGACTGTCTACATGAATTTTTATCAATATTGATGAACCACTTGAGAGTCTTTGGTTATTTAGGATTATATTATTTAGGTAGAGCACATTGCTAATCTCTGTAGGACATCTTGATGACTGTGTTTCAGAGGCCCTTGAATAAAAGCCAAAGTAAAATGGGATTGAGGGTGGTAGTGGTGTCAGGGAAATAGAAAAGTATCACCCTGAGAATTGCTAAGTGCTAAGTGTCAGGGCAGCATAAAGTGTATGGGTAACATGGGCCAGGATCTACATCGGTATCTGTAGTGAGTGAAATGCAGCAACTGTGAAGACAATTCTGTTGATGCCTAAAAGACCACACGCTCGGAGAGGTGGTGAATTTTTCAGAGGGCTTTATTATTCCAGCTGGGCACCAAGAACAGTTTATAAGCCCTCATATATATCAATTTACCTTATTGAGCGTGAAATTTCTAAGCTATGAAATAGTTGATCTTTGTAATCCAGCAACTATGAGAGATGATTGTCCAAAAATCACTTGGATTATGCAATGCTGGTTTTAAACTGTATTAGGACCTATGAGGTTTTTGAAGACTAAGGGAGTGAATGTGGCATTAATTGTCTGAGTCACAAGTGATGGGCCAAGACAAACTGGAAGAGAGTTAGACCTTGTAAGGCACTAAAGTCAGCCCAGCTGTATAAAATAGATACCTTGAAAATGTGTGTGTTAACTCAGTCTCTAAAAGTAAAATGGCTTTTAATCACTTTCTTTCAGTGAATCTCATATTAAAGCAAAAGGAGATCTACTTTCTTCTTGTAGAAATAAATCATGCAAACCTGAAGTTTGATAGACTCTGGTTTGCTTAATTAAGGTTAGTACAAGCTCAGAATTCCTTCTCCAGTAGCCTTAGAAAGGCAATAATGGGTATATATCGTATATTAAGTAATACCTCGGGTCCTGGGCAGCACCCTACTTCTAATATTAATATTTATGCAATGAAATGTATTAGTATTTATAGTAGTTGGGACAAAGACCAAGAATAGCTTAATGCCAGATTGGAATAGGTTTTGTTGCCCTAATTTGCCACAAATTTATTAAGATATGTATGACTTACAGAGCTTTTAGATATTGGAATTACAGACCTGCAATTATTCAAGTTAGTCACTTATGGGCCCAAAGTTTCTCCACTTTCTATTTCTAAAGCAACACGGAGGGAATGCAATGTAATTTCATGAACACTGAAAGGACTCTTTGCAAAAGAAAATTCTGACCCTCAAGTGACAGTAGAGATGGCTTAAAAACAATCACCTTTGGAAAGACATAAGATTGATTTAAATTCCCTCCAAAGTATAATTAGCTAATATAAGTTCATTTCCTGAGAATGTTTTGATAATGAGGTCAGGTGCTTTAAGGGTATTGGAATGAGGACAAGAGAAATTTTCTTTAAAATTTGGATTACACTAAGTTTACCATCTCCTTGTCTGAACCCATTCTAATATTTCCCCCCTACAATTTTTGCCTTATAAGTCATGTCAAGGAATTTAAATTGTATTCTACTTGTAATGGGAATTCATGGAAACCTTAAGCAGGAAAGTGATCAAATAAATCAGATCCACATTTTACAAAAAGCGCTGCCATCACTGTAGAGAAAGGAGGAAAAGAAAAATTGGAGGGAAGGAGGCTAAATAAGAGGCCACTGCAAAAATGTAAGTAAGGTTTGATGGTTTAGAACTGCCAAATATCAACATTTTAAAACTATGTTTGAGGCAGAACTGACACAACTTAATGCTTGTTTTGATATGAGGAATGACATAGGAGTTGAAAATGGCTCCAAGATTTCTAATTGAATGGTGCTAACTTTCACTGAAATAGAACATAAAAGGTGGAACAATTGTGTGTGTTTTGGAGGGAGTAGGAGTGGAAGTGAGATAATGGGCTCAGTATTGGGCACATTGGGTTGGAGGTTTCTGTGTGGTACCCAAATGGAAATATCCATCAGACAGTTAGCTATAAGACTTGAACGTTCAAGGGAGATATATAGACTAGTGATGTAAATATTTTCTCGGGAATAGATCAGTGTTAAATGTAGCTCAGGGAGAATGTAAAGTGTGAGGTGAACACTAAGACCACCATTAATTACAGTTTGGTTTCAGAAAGAGGCACCCAACATAGCAGACTGGAAAGAAGGGGTCAGATTTTTAGGAGGAAAACCAAGAATGCACAGTGGCTTGTATAATAAAGTAAAAGAATGTTTCAAAAAGATCATATTGTTAGATGAAGAAATTAGCTATTTTTAGAAAAGAGGGCAAAACACTTACTGGATATAATAGCAAGGAGCTCATTAACAGCCATTGTGTAGCAGCTTCACGGAGTCATGGGCAGAAGACAGACTGAGAAGCGTTGAAGAAGAGTTAGTAAAAAAGTTTGGTGTGAGGGTGAAAATAGAGGTAGCACAGTAGCTGTTCAAAAGAGAAAAAAGTCACATAGAGAGACTTGAGCTTGTTTGAGAAAGAAATTAATATAGAGAGGAATATTGAAAATATATGAAAGACAAAGAGTAAAGTAGAACAGAGTCCCCTGGGAGGGAAGACATTCAGGAAATTGTATAGGTTTGGTTACAAAGAGTTCACGGTTTATGGCTTCTATTTTCTCCAAGAAATAGGAGCTGAGAGAGAAGGGAGGCTGTAGATGTATGAGGTATGAAGTGACAAGAGGATATTTGAAATAGCAACTGTGAAAAATGAGTGAACTGACTAGGAAAACATAAGAATTAATTCCAATATTGAGTTTTTCAATGGAAGTTGCAGACTGAAATGTGGTAGCCTAGGACTATCAATCTGTACAGTTAATTAATTTTTATTTAGCAGGACCACCAAGGAAGAATAATGGTGATTGCTATATGTGGGAGATGACAAGATATTCAAATATTCAAACCAAGAAGGTGTATACTGGTGAAATTTGTATTGATTTTTTTTAAGTCCAGAAAATGCAGTTGAACAGAGCATTTTATGGGAGTTAAGAAAGAATTGAGTAAGAATGCATCATATTAAACTAATCTTTCTCCTTTAATAGGATTAGCAAACTGGTAGACAAGACAAGTGTTATAATATATGTTACAGTTGATAGGGCATTTATTTGTTAACCTTATATAAACTCCACAAGTGATTAGTCTATTTTTTCATATTGCTGCAAAAAACAAGTATGACTGTTGTTGGCAGAGAGCAGGTCCACAATAAATATTTGTTGAGTGAATTAATGAATAACTTTGTGATCAGAGATGTGGTTTAGACAATCATACAGGTTAATTAAGACTGAGAGTGTTGACTGTAGGATTGATGTGAATCTGGAGCAAAATCTCCAGTTGTGTGTCCTTTTTGATCTTGTCTGATACAGTCTGGATGAGAAAAAGACAGTGTGGATGGTTATAAAATTTTTATTTGATATACAAACAAAGTGACCTTGAATCAGAATAAATAGAAAAGCCTGCATTTCCATTTAAATTTAACTATACAAATATAGAGTCCAGGAGGTTAACAAAAGATAAACTCATTGTGATGCCAAAGGCATACCTGTAAAAAATTAATCCAGTTATAATTCCATGTCAAAAATGCTCTAGTTTAGGGTGGTATTACTGTCCTGTGCACTGATGTGAATACATTTGGAATATTTTGTTCAGTTTTGTGCACCTTTTGGGAAATTAGATGATGATTATCTGGAAAATGGTAACTAAGAGCTCCAGACTGCTGAGGGAAATGAGGATGGTGAGCATGAAGAATGAGAGGCATCTGAAGAAAATTACAGCATTGTCAAATATAACAAACGAAAAGATCACTGTCTGGTATATTACAGAACTCCCCGCCTTATTGAAGAGGTTGAACTCACTGACCTTTAAGATACTGTCATACTCTTAAGATTTCTCTGCATTTCTTGTTCTAAAGGAAACCTAGACAGTTTTATATAAAGGATACAAAGGATAAACATTTTATTCTTCCTCACTAGTAGCAGTACCACAAAAGCAATCAGTTCCTCTTCAATTGAATCTTTTCAGTAAGATATTTTCGTTTCAGAATGTTGAGCCAAACATATTTTTTTCCTTATAAATAGTTGTCTACCTTGAAATTGAAGGAGAGTTTATAGTTAATGGATTCAGATTCACTGTGTGTAATCTTATCTTGCCTACATTTATGAGATATGAATATTTTCCCAGAAGATAAATTTGCATTCAACCAAAATAGTTGATGAGGCATTGTACTCTAGATTTTTTAGATTTGGTTTCTCAAATTTCCTAAATGAAAATGTAAGCTGTAATTTTATCTGAATCAATTTGAAACAGTCACTAGTTAATATATATACCAGTTCAACACACAAAAATGGTTCAGATATTCAAGTTAGAATAACTACTACTAAAACAGTGAAGCCAAATTATTGTCTTTATTTAAAATACTTTTTAATGGTCTTCTTTCCTATAAGTATATAATATAAAAATGGAATTAAGCCAGAGTTTATGCTTATGTCTGGCAAGGATTTCTTTTTGATACCTAAAATTTCACTAATAATATTTATATCAGATGAAATCCTTGTAAATACATTGTTTCTGATGTTTTACCAAAATAGTTACATAGTTTATACCTTTAATGAGAAGATTCAGTTAACTAGAATTAATAGGAAAAAAAAGATTTACATATGTAATTACATTTAAAATTTGGGGGGGATTTTAAAAGATTCATAGTGATATTCTGTTAAATAGATTATAAACATGTTTTGTGTCTTAGAATGCTTAATCTGTTTGTCAGCTTAGCTGTAAATATGATGCGCATCTAACCACCACCATCCATATACCTAAACTCTGATATCTTAGAAATAATATGAAGCAAAAATCTAGACTTAGGGACTTCCCTGGCAGTCCAGTGGTTAAGACTTCAAGCTCCCAATGCAGGTGGCACAGGTTCGATCCCTGGTTGGGGAACTAAGATCCCACATGCCGCACGGTGCGGCCTTAAAAAAAAAAAAAAAAAATCTGGACTTAAATCTACTTTCAATATATACTGACTATAGAAATGCCTTAGTGTTTGCACAAAACTATAAATAATGTGGGCCTAAACTAGAAGCAACTAATTGGATGACTAAGTATTTATAAAATGAACCTTTTGAACTACAATTCTGTTTATTATTTTCCAAACTTAATTTCCTCGCTTCTAAATTTCTGCTGTTTTAAATTTAAAACAATAGTTTTAAATAGTAGGAGTGACTGATAGGCAGTCTCTTTCCTTCCCTTGGAAGTAGGCATTTAACCCCAAGCCAAACACTAGATTTTTAGGAAACTAAAAGGTGTTTTGTGAAACTACTTTGTAACTTAAGGGTGGCAGAGGTGGCTTTGGAGAAGGAAAACAAGGAAGAGAAGAAGAGATACCTTCCAAATGTGGTTAACTGCTGCTGTAGTTTTCTACCAAAGATTCGTATGTTATCCATACTATTCAGCAGTGATAAGAACAAAGGGAAAAACTAAAAGAGGGAAGGGGATTTAAAGTGGTGGTGTGAGTGTGGGTTGTGTAAGATTTTTAGAAGCGATGACTAAGAAATACCTTATTACTGAAAGTTTCTGAGTAAAGATTGGAAAGACTGAGGAAACCAGCAGTGGGAATATCAGGCAAAAGAGCATTTGAGGCAGAGCAAACAGCATGTGCAAAGGCCCCAAGGCAAAATCGTGCTTAACAAATAAGGGAGAAGATGTAGATGTGTAGAAGTTGAGGTCAAAGAGGTAATGGGGACCAAATCTTATAGTTAAGGACAGTTATGAATTTTGGTTCTTACTCCAAGTGAATTGGGAAGCCACTGGCTTTCTGCATAATCAGTTCTTCTTTTTACTATGTAAAATAATCTTTTTTATTGCCTTTATCTTCTCTTTTTTCTTCCTTGATTTCCCTTTAGTACCTTTTACTTTTAACTGGTAACTCAGACTGTTACGTTTATATCTCAGGCAGTTCTTACGTTTCTGTTGACGTTACCTAGAAAGGTTGTCTTTTTGCAGCTTTTGACATTGACAGCAGCTGGTTTCTAAATTCTTCTCCTTCTTCCTCCTACCCCCTCCCCCTGCTCTCTCCCCCTCCTCCCCCCTCCTTTTTGATTGATATGAATATTACTACCCTAGTTTTCTTCTTCACTTACCTGTAATATATTTTTACATCCCTTTACACTCAATCTATGTGTGTCTTTAGAATTTAAGTGACTCACTGTAGGCAGCATATGAATTGGTCTTGTTTGATTTTTTTTTTAACACTTACCTCTACCCTATATCTTTTTATTGGAGCATTTATTCAATTTACATTTAAAATAATTGTTTATAAGTATGTACTTATTTCCATTTTGTTGGTTGCTTTCTGATTGTTTTTGTAGTTCTCTATTCCTGTCTCCTCCTCCTCCTCCTCCTCCTCCTCGTTCTTCTTCTTCTTCTTCTTCTTCTTCTTCTTCTTCTTCTTCTTCTTCTTCTTCTTCTTCTTCTTCTTCTTCTTCTTCTTCTTCTTCTTCTTCTTCTTCTTCTTCTTCTTCTTCTTCTTCTCCTCCTCCTTCTCCTTCTCCTTGTCCTTCTCCTCCTCCTCCTCCTTCTCCTTCTCCTTCTCCTTCTCCTTCTCCTCCTCCTCCCCCTCCTCTTCCTTCTCCTCCTTCTCCTTTTGTAGTAAATATATTTTAAATATATTCATTTAGCTGAGCCTTGAAAGAAATACAACTTTCTGTCCTTATCCATGGTGGTTCTCTTGGACCAAGGATATTCTTCTGCTGTGAATGCTGAATTCTCTGATACTGGCTTATTTTGCGTGTTCCATTTCAAAAGGCACATTGTGTATAATTCAGAATTATTCCATAGTTCAAAGCCACACTTCATGGAAATTTCCTCAAAATCAAGATATAATTCTTTCTGTTACTCTTCTTAGAACTAGTGTATTTTTTTGTTGGTGAGTATCTTTCTCAAAATTTCCTTATTTGCATATTCATGAAGTGTTTTAACATATATATAAGGCATATTTTTAAATATATGCATATACATTTAAAACACATTTAACATATTTACAACAGTAACTTTATAGTTTGTAAACTGTGTATATAATATAGGTGCATAAAACACTATCAATTGACCATGTTAACCCAGGAGCTGCTCTAATAATTTCCAATCAAAAAACTAACCTGTAGATGTATCATTCCACGTGCACTAGTATGACTAAAATTTAAAAGTCCCAAACCCAAAAGTTTGTGAGGATACAGAGCCACAGGGACTCCCATGCCCTCCTGGTGGAAGTTTCACATGGTACAATGACTCCAGAAAACTGGCTGCTTCTTATACAGTTAAATCTGTATCTACTGTATGATCCTGTAGTTCTATTTCTAGATACTGATCCTCAAAAAGCTAAAACATAGGGCCACAAAAAGACATATTCAAGATGGTTTATAGCACTTATATTCATAAATTTTTTTTAAAAATGGAACTGACCTAAAACCCCAAAACAGGAGAATAACTAAAAAATAATGGTATTTTCATACAGTGAGATACTATTTAGGAATACTGAAAAATGGTACAACAAGAATAACTTTTAAAATTTCTGTCTTAAATTTATGATGCTAATTGAATCAAGGTAGAAATAAGCCAAATGAATGTGTGATGATACAAATCAAAACAGCGGTTGCTGGTTTGGAAGGTAGAAATAGACACAGATGTAGAGAGAGAACAAACGTATGGACACCAAGGGGGCAAGTGGGGGCGGTGGTGGTGGGATGAACTGGGAGATTGGGATTCACATGTATACACTCATATGTATAAAATAGATAACTAATAAGAACCTGCTGTATACAAACAAATAAAATTAAATTTAACAAAAAACAGCGGTTGCCTTTGGGCCATGGGAACTGAAGAAAGGGATGTGAAGGACCTTCTGGGGTGATGAAATTGTTCTATATCTTGATTTGGATGGTGGTTTCATGAGTTTATATATTTACCAAAACTCATTGAAATGCACACTCAAGGTCTGTGCACACAAGATATGTAAATTTTACCTCAATAAAAAAAGATTTAAAATACTAACCTCTAAATCTTATGTTAACTTTTTCCAAAAATGTAGATGTACCAGCGATACTAAAATACTAGCAAAGTTTAGAAATAAAGCTATTCATTTTCATTAAACCAATTTGTTTTGTTCTTTAGCCTTATATTGCAAATTAAAATAATATCCTTAAAGGTCATTTTATTTTATTTTACTGGACTTCACTATTTTTGTCAGAAGTAGTATTTTCAATGATATCAAAATAGCCTCATTTTTAATGGGGCTTTTTGTAAATATAAAATCATAAGCAATCATTAAAATATACTTATGAATATTATCTCATAAATATTTAAAATATTACAAACAACATTACTTATTGATTTTTTACTTAAATTATTAACATTAATTTTGAAAAAGCAGCACATATTATTATATTTATTTTTCTATGATTTTAAAATATGAATCTAAATAATAAAATATACCACATCAATACATCCCTTTTAATTAGCAGTGTCATTATGTATTTTTTCAGTTCTACTTAAAACCATCTACACTCTCAATTTGGTTCTCATTGTAATTTTGACTTATATTTAAAATTTCAGGATAGACAATTGGGACCAAAGACACAGTCTCCTAAACTTATGAAACAAATTATTATTAGCAAAATGAAAAAGAATGATTTCACTTTACCAGCACCATGCTCTCATGTATACTCTGCCATTAGTTGAAAATAAAGTCTGGTTGATGGAAACATTTGTTCCAGGGTACTGATTGGCCTTTAGTAAACACAGCATTATATTGTAAAATGTTATTTGCCAATAATAGGAATAATCCTCATATAAATGGTTCTATAATATGAGAAAAGAAGAGCTCTTTTTTGGAATTATTTTGATGACTAATGATAAAATTACGATAATTATTTTATTAAAATTATTTCATATATCATATTTAATTCCCAGGTAATTGTTAATTGTACATCTGTAAGTTCTTAGTAAAAACAAAATCATCTGAAAGGAAATTAGAAGAAAATGAACAACATGTAAGGGGAAAGCTATGTAGGAAGAAGCAAGACCTGATAGAATAAATAAGCAAGATTTTTTTTCAAATACAGATGATTTTACAGTATTTAAATCTATATATATGGTAACTAGACTGTTACGAGTGAAAGAGAATAACCCTTAAAAGCAGGTCATGACAGCAACTGCATTCTTCAAAAATTCACTATGAAGTCCTATGCCCTACTATATTATGATCATTCCAAATTTCTTATTCTTTAAAGAACATATCATAAGTTCTGTCATAATTTCAAATAAATTAATTGCCATATCCAGGAAAGTAAGTCTTTCAACTTGAAGCGACAGCAACTGCATTCTTCAAAAATTCACTATGAAGTCCTATGCCCTACTATATTATGATCATTCCAAATTTCTTATTCTTTAAAGAACATATCATAAGTTCTGTCATAATTTCAAATAAATTAATTGCCATATCCAGGAAAGTAAGTCTTTCAACTTGAAGCAATGGATTTTGTCACCTTTTAAGAAAATCCTCCTTAGCTTTTTTTTTTTTTTTTTTTT
>NW_006795236.1:623033-672153 GCF_000442215.2 Lipotes vexillifer | reverse complement strand
AAAAAAAAAAAAAAAAAAAAAATTAAATTATGTTTTAGGAGTGCCTTTAAGGAACATATATCCTTCCAAGACTCCTGGAAATATCTGTTATAAGAAAAGCAGGGATAAATCCACCCTTTCTCTCCCTAATTTCCTTTTCTCCCAGCACTACTATCCACAGTATAGGAAATAGATAAAAAAGTATATACATTTATCTATGTACCATTTTACTTTATCAGTGTTTGTGTAAACATGTAGATATATATTTAGGTGCAGCTTTATTTAAAGCATGAATTTAATTGAATTATTTTATCTAATTATTTAAATTATTATTTAAGGAATGAAATGAACTGTCTACATGTTTACACAAACACTGATAAAGTACAATGGTATTAACTTTCTCCATGTGTACAGTCAAGTGCTAAGAAGGCCCAGTAACTGTAATACATGGTTTATGTATTAAATATGATTTAACTTCCATGAATGAATTTGCTAAAATTTGGTTTTTCAAGAGATTTTGACTAAGTGGAAAATTAGTCATTATCATTTGTGGGTCCAGAAGAGGTACCTTTAGAAGGAATTCTGTCCCCCAAGAAGCTGATAGACAGACATCCTTCCTAGCATATCCGCTAAAGTTGAAACTGCTTGATAATGAAGGGTTTGCAGACCTTTATTTAGCAGGTTAATCCTTCTGATGTTCAAATTCATCTTTCCCTGAAGTCTGATTTTTGTCATTAATCTTTCCTTGAGGTTTCTCATCTTTTCCTGTGGCCTTGATATTGGATGTTTAAGATTCAATTTAAGTCTCTGAAGGCATCTTGTCTCTGTGCTTCTCAATTTCAGTGGCTGTAATTCTCAGTCTCCTCGACTATCTGCTCAATATTGTCCTTGCTCAAGCAGCTTTTGTCATTGGTGGTTATAATTCTTTCTTCAGTTCCTATCCTCTGATCCACCACAGATACTTTAAGGATACCATGGGCATTAGCATCAAAGGTGATTTCAATCTGAACAATGCCATGTGGCTCATAATGAATGTGAATGCCTGGGATGTCAAACCTTCCAAGTAAGTTTTTCTCTTCATCATTGCCTCCCCACCTTTATAAATCCAAATAGTTGTCAGAATGCAAAGTGAAAGCCTATATTTCCTTTGTGGAAATGGCATTACTCTTGATAAGAACAATTATGCCTTCATTATCAATTTCAACACCAAGGAAAAGATGAGTGACACCCAGAGACAAAAATTCCTAACGTTTTCTCATTTGTCTCCAGACAACTTGGCTTCCCGGGCAGCTGCTCCATCAACAGTATTCTTATTGAAGTTTTGTTTTTGCTTAATTATTTACCATTTAAGAAGTCCTGCAGAAGTTTCTGAGAGTTGGGGATACATATAATGTCTTAACTATGACTTGTCAAGCATAAAGCTTTCTTTACAGGCAGGCTTCATGTCCACTTTCAGTTCTTCGAAATGTTCATGAGTTATGTACTTATTTATACAGGAAATCTATCTCAGTACTGGTCTGAATTTTAGTTGAGTACTTTAGCATGCTCACAAACTGTACAGAGGCAAGAAACAACATTTTTGTCTCAGTGTCCTTTTACACTTGCACTTGAATTTGGTGATGAAATTGTTAACTATTTGGTTTTCCACTCAAGAGTGCACATAGTCGTAGACTTGATTTAAAATATTTCAGCCTTAATAGTAAGGTTGAATAGTAAGGTCGTCAAGATGACCACTTTCCAGGTCAAAGATTAGCACACTTACTTTGGCCTCAATATCTTGTCCAAACCATAAGTGATAGATAGCAGTGACAGTTGGCTCATTGATGATTTCAGTCACAAAGAAACCAGCAAACATGCCAGCATCTTCATAACAGTGAGAATCACTAAAGGAAGTGATTCTATGACAACGTTGATGATAGACTTCTGAAATTTTCTTCATCTTTGTCAAAACTATAAGCATTATCTCCAGAGGATCTCCAGTGGAAATTCCACTTGAAATTGGTCAAATTTCACAGCATTCACCACCATGAATGTCCAGTGCTTCTTATCTGAAAGGGAAATTGCCTAACCATATCCATACCCAATCATATGCTTGCCATCAGAAACTCTGTTGGTGTGGTCATAGTAACATGGGTCTTTTCAGCAACACCAATCAATCAGGCTGTGTCAGGGAGTCAATATGACTTAGAATTATCTTATTTCCCTGCTTATTGGCAATGATCCTCATTTTTCCATGTTGGAAAACACCTATCCTGGAATAGATGGTTTCAAAGTTGTTGTCAACTGCTGGCATCTTTGACATATTTTGTAGGGAGGGTAGATCTGGCTCATAGGAGAAAGATGTAGAGAAGACATTAGAGCTAGTGTCAAGTTCAGTCCACTGAAGATATTTTAAATTGTAAAATGGAAAAGACATTTAAGAACAATCGTTTCAAACTGTTACCAGATTTGAGAATTTTACTAAACCCTACTTCAGTGAAGATGCTAAGTGGAAAGTACTATTATTTCTACAATGCTGGGGAAGGAGGTGGAGGTGAGAGTGCCCCCCACTCCCAGCAGTGGTGCAAAGGACCTAGGGGCGAGTCAAAAATGTCATGCCCCTACTGGAGAACAGACTTGAGGATATGGGGAGGGGGAAGGGTGAGGTGTGTTAGGGCGAGAGAGAGACATGGACATATATATACTAACAAACGTAAGGTAGATAGCCAGTGGGAAGCAGCCGCATGGCACAGGGAAACCGGCTCGGTTCTTTGTGGCTGTCTGGAGGGGTGGGATAGGGAGGGGGGGAGGGAGGGAGACAAAGAGGGAAGAGATATGGGAACATATATATATGTATAACTGACTCACTCTGTTATAAAGCAGAAACTAACACACCATTGTAAAGCAATTATACCCCAATAAAGATGTAAAAAATAAAAAAAATAAAAAATAAAAAAAAATAAAAAAAAAAAAATGTCACGCCCCAACAGCACTGTGGGTCAAAATAAGCGAAAAAATAATGCAAAGATGTCTTAAGTGAAATGAAGCAAGCCAAGGGACAATGTTTGGTTACATTGGAAATAGGGAATCAGACAATAAAGAAGCACAGGTCAAGAGAGATAAAGTGAGAAACAGTGTGGGCACGTTTTGTAAATGTTGAGCTGACATCTCTATGTGATTTTATATACACCTCTAGTATTTTAATCCATGTATTGGGCCCAATGACAGAGCTGTCATCCAAGTGATAGAAGCTTCCTGTGAGTGGGAATCGATTCCCTTTGAGGCATTCCATTTCATCATTAAAACATTTCTCAAGTGACATGGATTAAATACCCTCATCAGCGAGTCTGTCCTTCTATAAATTTGAGCCTCTTTCTTAATATCCTTCTTATAATGGAGAACCCAGAATTAAGCTGCTCTAAGAATTCTCTATCCAATATATTATAGATCAATGACCTTAACTCATCTCTAATGGATTTATATTTCTAATAAATTGCAAGAAATGTCAGGTATTCTGGCACTCACAACCTAGTACTCATGTTGATTTTCCTATCAATTCTGTTCCTTATCTTTTTCACTTCTGCTAAGCTATATACATGTCCTTAGCTTGTGGTTATAACTGTGATATTATTTTTAAGTTCTATTTTTCTGTTTTAATTTTACAAAATATTTTGCATGCTCATTTCCCAGTGAGTGAATAATTTTACAAAAGAGGGGCAAAAGTGTGGCTTCATGGTCAGAATAACATAAAGTAAAAAATATTTTTGTACTTCAAATTTAAGTTTCTTTCATTCTTACCCTCCAAAAGCTGAGAGTGATATTTCCAAATGCATTGAATATGGAAACCTATTGTTAACAGAGCATCCAGCTGGACAAATATTGTCAGGATGCATTCTGAGAAATTCTGTTCTAGCCTATCAAGTATAACTTGAGTTTGGATTATGTCTTTACAGTCCACTCCAAGTTTGTGGCAGCAACAAATAAGTTTTCTATGCCTCTAAGGCTCCCTCTGAATTCACAACAAATCTTGGGGAACTTACTACTAACCTACCTAATTGTAATATTGATAGTATCCATCTTATGTCTTTTCCGCAGGGTTATTATAGACACTCTATCAAATATCTTAAGTCCTGTGGATCATTCTAGTATTCCTATCAAAGGAAGAGGTATCACTGGTTTGATAAAATTAATTTCAGAATTATTCCAGGAGGTTGAAGCTAACTTTATAATTTTTATTCATTGAACTTACTTAATCCCATCTTTCTTCTGAAAATTCTCTGAAGTTGTAGCTGATTTTTAACTCAGGGTATTTAATTAATTAATTTGATTATCTCTAAGGATGGTTTGTGGTGGTTTGTTTTTTTTTTTTAGGGCCACAGACTCATTGACATTCTTCCCATTGAGAGCTGGGGAGTCTACGTTCCCTGCCTTTGAATCTGAGTGGGCCAGCAACTGCTTCACCCAATATAATACAGCAGAAGTCATGTTAGGTCACTTCTGAGGGCGCTTATAAAAGCCATGCAATTTCCTCCTGCTTCCCTTGGAATGCTCACTGTGAGGGAAATCAGTTGCTATGTAGCAAGTCCAACTGCCCTGAGATCAGTAGGCTGGAGAGAGCACATGTAGGTGGTCTGATTGAAAATCTCCCTCTGGGCTCAATATTCCAACTATCCCTACGAACGTTCCAGACTTCTGAGCGAAGCTGTCTTGGACCCTCTAGACCAGCAGTCCCCTACCTCTTTGGCACCAGGGACTGGTTTCGTGGAAGACAGTTTTTCCATGGCCGGGGTGGGGATGGTGCAGGTGGTAATGAGAGTGGTGGGGAGAGATGGGGAGTGGCAGCTGAAGCTTCACCTGCTCAGCCCCACCCCCACCTCCTGCTTTGTGGCCAGGTTCCTAACAGGCCGCGGACCGCTACCGTTCTGCAGCCTGGGGGTTGGGGACCCCTGCTCTAGACCACCACATCCACCAGCTAGGTTCCACTGAGCGGCCTCAGCTGAGGCCGTAAGCAAAAGAACCACCCCAATCCCAACCTGCGTAATGCATGTGATACTATAAAAATGCTTGTTGCGTTAAGCTACTAAATCTTGGGGTAATTTGGTATGCATTAGTAGTGACTGGAAGATAGACGATGTCGTTTTTCCCTTGTTTTAAAGTAATGAATGTAGCACTGGTCAGTTTGGAGGCAAAATACAAGTACTATTACCTGGTAAATGCCTTCCTTCCATCTACATTCTTACCTTTTTATGTGATGTCACTGTAGCAATTCTTTGTTTTTATTTTGGTATATATTTTAAGAAGTTAAAAATATAATCAAACTGTATTTTGCACAAATTACAAAGCACTATCTCAAGAAACATACTCTCAATTTTACAGATTTAAGGGATCAAATATTAATAACTTTCTAGCATGGATATCCTGTGTGAAATGAGTTAAGTATTAACTGTGATGTTACAGTTATAAATATTTTAACTGATAGTATTTATCAGACTTATAGAGTTCATCAAATTGAGATTTCAGAGTTTTTTTTTTCTTTCTTTCTTTTTGTCAAGAAACTGGAACTTTGAAGTATTCCTAGATTAGGTGAGTCACCTTGAAATGTAACTGGGTCACCTAGTCAAATACACTGAGCTACTTGCCTAGCAACTGAGATACTTGTAACAGCTTGCTATTCTTGTAGGCCTATTGATAAACCTCACAGATCATTGGGATATGAGAGCTGTATGTGTACCAGCTAGAAATTTAATTTAAAGCAAATACATTTAGATAAATAGTAATTTTTAATTTGTGAAAAGTCTATTTTTTCCTCCTCCGTAGCTCACTTACTGGCCAGAAGGAAACAGGATAGCTCTACATATTAGAATTTGGAACTCAGAATATCCAATATGAACTCACCTAAGCCGACTCTTTCAATTATTTATTAGATTCATAAATTTCCACCTACTCAAAAGACTTGCTCCAGTAATTGTTCCTCCTCCTGAAATTTAATCTTTTTCCTCTCTCCTGTATCATTCTATATCAGCACCTAAGAAAAATTCTTCCATTATAAAAACAAGAACTCTCCCTTTTATTCCACATCTTCATTTGGCTACTTTACATTCTTCTACTCCCCTTTAAAGCTCTCGGTCTGAAATTCCTCTCCTTTTGTTCTGTTTGAAGCCCACAATCAGCTGAACATGCTCTCCATGCCACCAAAACTGTTATCAAGATCACCGATGACCTTCACATTGTTAAAGTCGATGATTAGTTTTCAATATTCATCTTACTCTTCCTATCAGCAGCATTTCATGCAGTTGATTGCTTTCTTGTATTCAGTCATTTTTTTTGTTTGTTTTAACTTGCCTTCATAAAATCCACAACCTCTTGGTTTTCCTCCCTCCTCTTTGGCTATGTATTTTCAGTCTTCTTTTCTGGTTCATCCATTTTCCCTAACTTCTAATCATTCTACCTCTGTCCTCCAGCATGTTCCCTTTTCTGTTGGCACTCACTTACTATGTGATGATCTCATGGCTTCTAACATGACTTCTGTACTGATGAATTCCAAATTTTATACCTTCAAACTGGGTCTCTCTTACAAACTCTGTAGTTGTATATTTAGTTATTTACTCAACATTTTAACTGGCTGTCCCAAAGCCAATTAACTCTAAAACTTAGCTCTTGACTTTCTTCTCTCTCCTCTCTCAAATTTGCATACAACAGTAACTTGCATTTTATTGGAAAAAGTTTATCTTAGAGTACTGTTCATGGATTTGGAAATTTGCAAAGATGTAATGACTTTTACCTTGTAAATGCCAATGTTCTATTCTACCAATAATTACCATTTTGTGTGTAATCCCTAGTTTTCCTCTGCCTACATAAGAAAGAGAAATAAAACTCTGGTCCAAAAAGTATTGCATCCATATATTATTTTATAAATTGTGGAAAATTTTTATAAAGCTGATTTCATTTGATTCTCCCCAAAACATTAAAGATTGGGAAAACAAGACTTTTAAATTATTCTCATTTTTCAGTAACACTGGTAGACTAAGAAGTTACATGACTCATCCAGGGTCATTAGCATTGTATCAACGGAAAGACTAGAACTCATTTTCTTTTAATTTTAGTTCCATGCTTTTCCAATAATAAATGTTTTCATCTATTTGAGTTTTGAATTACCAATGCAGAGGAATTTCAGGGACTTGACAAAATTCTCAAAAACTTTAAAATATAAAATCCTCATGTATGTTGTAACTGTTTCTCTAGTTTTAAATTTTCTTATCTTGATCTATTTGCATATTCCTGTATCTAAGTTGATTGCTTTAATTATTGGAGTATGATCTACTAACATGTAGGGTCATTACTCACTCACTGAACTGTTTTAAAAATTATTAAGTTCTTTATGAACATTTTCTTTTCTGAATTATGTTAGAATCAGCTTGTCAAGTTCCATAAAAATCCTGTTGGGACTGCAATGGGGTTTTGCACTAAATTTACATTTTAATTTGTAGAGATTTGACAGCTTCTTCTCAACCAAAACATGGTCTGTTTCTCCATTTATCCAAGCATTTGGGCATGTCTTTTGGTAGGTTTTTATAACTTTTATAGTTTTTATTATGTTTTTAGTTTTCTTCTTATTGTCTGGCATATTTTATGTTAGGCTTAGTGTCCCCCCTCCTTTTTTTTTTTTTTTTTTTAAGAATCTTGATTGCTGTAGTGAATGGGAATATGTTTCATCACATTATCCAATTAGTCTGCTCTACCAGAGGAAATTGTTAATTGGTACATGTTGATCTAATATCTGACCACTTTCCTAAACTGAAGTCCTACAAGTTTTTCAGTTAACTAACTTAAAATTTCTAGGCAGACACTTCAACACAAACAATTAAGGTTTTGCCTCCTCCCTTATTTTATTTTTTTATTAATCTTGCATGGTCTTAAATGGCTGGTTCTGTGATAGAGTGCTAATAGCATCTTTGTCTATTCCTGACTTTAATGGAAAAGTTTACACAGTATATATGATAGCTTATGGGTTTCTGGAAGATAACTTTTATCAAGTTAAATATAATTCCTCTGTCTTTTAACCTTCTCCTTGTAATTTTCATATTATTTTCATTATTACTGCATTCTGAGAGAATGCTTCAGCTCAATTTCATAGCTTATTAATTTGATTTTCAACTGTGTTCAGTCTCCTCTTTGGCCCTGTTAGTTTTGGTTTTCATTTAATAAATAATGATTTTATTATCCAAGAAATGTCTGTTCTTTTTTATAGCAATCTGAATCTATTTTTAAAAATAGGTTCACTGGACTCTCAGAAAGAATTCTAATTATAGTTTCATTGACTTTTTTCTAACATCTTTTGCTTTGGATTTTTATTTTTTATTGAATTTGGTGCCTTTTTCCACAATGTTATCTTTCCCCCAGTGTTGATGATTTTCAGTTGTTGTTACCTTTACCATTAAGTGCCTAAATGAGGAAAAATATTTCCTCCAGACTAAGTAAAATGTCATTATGAGAGTGAATGCAGGTTTTCACTGGGAGAGCATCTTTGGTTGATTCTCTCAGTATCAACAGTGCATATCCTCTCTGCTGTTTGTGATATTGATTTGGCAGCATAACTTCTCTGGGCTTCAGTTTCTCATTTGCCAAAATGAAAACAATACCTGTCTGTTAATATATAAGCAAAATACTGAATATACTTAAGTAAACATGGAAGTAAGCACCCAATAAATGGAAACAGTAAGGAAAATTGAATTCTTTTCATAGTCTGTTAAAACACAGGATCAACTGCATTATTGGGATTAATAGTGAAAAGTGTTTCCTCCATCTAGGAAAAAGCATGAGCTCTATGACCCTTTATGATACTGTGTAACAGCTTTCTAAACAGTCTCATTATTTCATGCTTACTATTATAAGGCTTACCATACAACAGCACTTAAAACACTGTACAATTTTCTTGTTTATTTGCTTTGCTTTATTTTGGTGACCCTGTATTATATACTTAAACTGTATCAAGCATCATTTTAAATGCCTTAAATCTATTAACTTTTGTAATCTTTATAATAACCATATAACGTAAGAACTATTATTGACTGAAACTTGAGGCAGAGAAGATTTAAGTAACTTGACCACAGTCTTGTTTTCATTAGTGACAATATGATGTTATCCACTATACTATCTGGCCAGATTATAAAATGAGATATTTATAAAACACATTAGGCCCAGTCTACCTCATATACGATAATAGTATTATTACTGATAGTAAAAAATAATAGCTGTACTAATTATTTAGCTATTAGTTCCATGTATGTCTTTCTCCTAGACTCTCCTGATGGTAGGTATGCCATATTCATCATTGTATCCCAAGCTCAAGGAATAGTAGTAAATATTCTTTGGTTTTTTTCTTCACTCTTCACACCTTTTATTATTATTTTAACACCTTTATTGGAGTATAATTGTTTACCTTCTGGTGTTAGTTGCTGCTGTATAACAAAGTGAATCAGCTATACATATACATATATCCCCATATCCCCTCCCTCTTGCATCTCCTTCCCACCCCCCGAATCCCACCTCCGAATCCCACCCCTCTAGGTGGTCACAAAGCACCGAGCTGATCTCCCTGTGCTATGAAGCTGCTTCCCACTAGTTATCTATTTTACATTTGGTAGTGTATATATGTCCATGCCACTCTCTCACTTTGTCCCAGCTTACCATTCCCACTCCCTATGTCCTCAAGCCCATTCTCTACATCTGCATCTTTATTCCTCTCCTGCCCCTAGATTTTTCAGAACCTTTTTTTTTTCTTTTAGGCTCCATATATATGTGTTAGTGTATGGTATTTGTTTTTCTCTTTCTGACTTACTTCACTCTGTATGACAGACTCTAGGTCCATCCACCTCACTGCAAATAACTCAGTTTCGTTTCTTTTTATGGCTGAGTAATATTCCATTGTATATATGTGCCACATCTTCTTTATCCATTCATCTGTTGATGGACACTTAGGTTGCTTCCATGTCTTGGCTATTTTAAATAGAGCTGCAGTGAACATTTTGGTACATGACTGTTTTTGAATTATGGTTTTCTCAGGGTATATGCCCAGTAGTGGGATTGCTGGGTCGTATGGTAGTTCTATTTGTAGTTTTTTAAGGAACCTCCATACTGTTCTCCATAGTGGCTGTATCAATTTACATTCCCACCAATAGGGCAAGAGGGTTCCCTTTTCTCCACACCTTCTCCAGCATTTATTGTTTGTAGATTTTTTGATGATGGCCATTCTGACTGGTGTGAGGTGATACCTCATTGTAGTTTTGATTTGCATTTCTCTAATAACTAGTGATGTTGAGCATCCTTTCATGTGTTTGTTGGCAATCTGTATATATTCTTTGGAGAAATGTCTGTTTAGGTCTTCTGCCCATTTTTGGATTGGGTTGTTTGCTTTTTTGATACTGAGCTGCATGAGCTGCTTGTATATGTTGAAGATTAATCCTGTGTCAGTTGCTTCATTTGCAAATATTTTCTCCCATTCTGAGACTAGTCTTTTCGTCTTCTTTATGGTTTCCTTTGCTGTGCAAAAGCTTTTAAGTTTCATTAAGTCCCATTTGTTTATTTTTGTTTTTATTTCCATTTCTCTAGGAGGTGGGTCTAAAAGGATCTTGCTGTGATTTATGTCATAGAGTGTTCTTCATATGTTTTCCTCTTAAGAGTTTTATAGTGTCTGTCCTTACATTTAGGTCTCTAATCCATTTTGAGTTTATTTTTGTATATGGTGTTAGGGAGTGTTCTAATTTCATTTTTTTACATGTAGCTGTCCAGTTTTCCCAGCACCACTTATTGAAGAGGCTCTCTTTTCTCTGTTGTATATTCTTGCCTCCTTTATCAAAGATAAGGTGACCATATGTGCATGGGTATACCTCTGGGCTTTCTATCCTGTTCTACTGATCTGTATTTCTGTTTTTGTGCCAGTACCATACTGTCTTGATTACTGTAGCTTTGTAGTATAGTCTGAAGTCAGAATTCCTGCATCTCTGTTTTTCTTTCTCAAGATTGCTTTAGCTATTCGGGGTCTTTTGTGTTTCCATACAAATTGTGAAGTTCTAGTTCTGTGAAAAATGCCATTGGTAGTTTGATAGGGATTGCACTGAATCTGAAGATTGCTTTGGGCAGTATAGTCATTTTCACAATGTTGATTCCTCCAATCCAATAACCTGGCATATCTCTCCATCTGTTTGTATCATCTGTAATTTCTTTCATCAATGTCTTAATAGTTTTCTGCATACAGGTCTTTTGTCTCCTTAGGTAGGTTTATTCCTAGGTATTTTATTCTTTTTGTTGCAGTGGTAATTGAGAGTGTTTCTTTAATTTCTCTTTCAGATTTTTCATCATTAGTGTATAGGAATGCACAAGATTTCTGTGCATTAATTTTGTATCCTGCTACTTTACCAAATTCATTGATTAGCTCTAGTGGTTTTCTAGTAGCATCTTTAGGATTCTCTATGTATAGTGTCATGTCATCTGCAAACTGTGACAGTTTTACTTCTTTTCTGATTTGGTTTCCTTTTATTTCTTTTTGTTCTCTGATTGCTGTGGCTAAAACTTCCAAAGTTATGTTGAATAATAGTGATGAAAGTAGGCAACCTTGTCTTGTTCCTGATCTTAGTGGAAATGGTTCCAGTTTTTCACCATTGAGAACAAAGTTGGCTGTGGGTGTGTCTTATATGGCCTTTATTATTTTGAGGTAAGTTCCCTCTATGCCTACTTTCTGGAGAGTTCTTATAAATGGGTGTTGAAAGCTTTTTATGCATCTAGTGAGATTATCATGTCGTTTTTCTCCTTCAGTTTGTTAATATGGTCTATCTGTTGATTGATTTGCGTATATTGAAGAATCCGTACATTCCTGGGATAAACCCCACTTGATCATGCTGTATAATCCTTTTAATGTGCTGTTGGATTCTGTTTGCTAGTATTTTGTAGAGGATTTTTGCATCTATGTTCATCAGTGATATTGGCCTGTAGTTTTTTTTGTGACATCTTTGTCTGGTTTTGGTATCAGGGTGATGGTGGCCTCGTAGAATGAGTTGGGGAGCGTTCCTCCCTCTGCTATATTTTGGAAGAGTTTGAGAAGGATAGGTGTTAGCTCTTCTCTAAATGTTCAATAGAATTCGCCTTTGAAGCCATCTGTTCCTGGGATTTGGTTTGTTGGAAGATTTTTAATCACCATCTCAATTCCAGTGCTTGTGATTGGTCTGTTTATATGTTCTATTTCTTCCTGGTTCAGTCTCGGAAGGTTGGTCTTTTCTAAGAATTTGTCCATTCCTTCCGGGTTGTCCATTTTACTGGTATATAGTTGTTTGTAGTAATCTCTCATGATCCTTTGTATTTCTGCAGTGTCAGTTGTTACTTCTCCTTTTTCATTTCTAATTCTATTGATTTTAGTCTTCTCCCTCTTTTTCTGGTTGAGTCTGGCTAATGGTTTATCAATTTTGTGTTTCTTTTCAAACAATCAACTTTTATTTTTATTGATCTTTGCTATTGTTTCCTTCATTTCTTTTTCATCTATTTCTGATCTGATCTTTATGATTTCTTTCCTTCTGCTAACTTTGGGGGATTTTTGTTCTTCTCTCTCTAATTGCTTTAGGTGTAAGGTTAGGTTGTTTATTTGAGATGTTTCTTATTTCTTGAGGTAGGATTTTATTGCTATAAACTTCTCTCTTAGAACTGCTTTTGCTGCATCCCATAGGTTTTGGGTCATCGTGTTTTTATTGTCATTTGTTTCTAGGTACTTTTTGATTTCCTCTTTGATTTCTTCAGTGATCTCTTGGTTATTTAGTAGTGTATTGTTCAGGCTATATGTGTTTGTAATTTTTACAGATTTTTTTCCTGTAATTTATATCTAGTCTCATAGTGTTGTGGTCAGAAAAGATACCTGATATGACTTCAGTTTCTTAACTTTACCAAGACTTGATTTGTGACCCAAGATGTGATCTATCCTGGAGAATGTTCCATGAGCACTTCAGAAGAATGTGTATTCTGTTGTTTTTGGATGGAATGTCCTATAAATATCAATTAAATCCATCTTGTTTAATGTGTCATTTCAAGCTTGTGTTTCCTTATTTATTTTCAGCTTGGTTGATCTGTCCATTGGTGAAAGTGGGGGGTTAAAGTCCCTCACTATTATTGTGTTACTGTCAATTTCCCCTTTTATCACTGTTAGCATTAGCCTTATGTATTGTGGAGCTCCTGTGTTTGGTGCATAAATATTTACAACTTTTATATCTTCTTCTTGCATTGTTCCCTTGATCATTATGTAGTGTCCTTCTTTGTCTCTTGTAATAGTCTTTATTTTAAAGTCTATTTTGTCTGATATGAGAATTGCTACTCCACCTTTCTTTTGATTTCCATCTGCATGGAATATCTTTTTCCATCCCCTCACTTTCAGTCTGTATGTGTGCCTAGGTCTGAAGTGGGTCTCTTGTAGTCAGCAAATATATGGGTCTTGTTTTTGTATCCATTCAGCCAGTCTATGTCTTTTGGTTGGAGCATTTAATCCATTTACATTTAAGGTAGTTATCGATATGTATGTTCCTATTACCATTTTCTTAATTGTTTTGGGTTTATTATTATAGGTCTTTTCTTTCTCTTGTGTATACTATCTAGAGAAGTTCCTTTGCATTTGTTGTAAAGCTGGTTTGGTGGTGCTCAGTTCTCTTAGCTTTTGCTTGTCTGTAAAGGTTTTAATTTCTCTGTCAAATCTGAATTGGATCCTTTCTGGGTAGAGTAATCTCAGTTGTAGGTTTTTTCCTTTCATCACATTAAATATGTCTTCCCTCTCCCTCTGGCTTGTAGAGTTTTTGCTGAAAGATCAGCTGTTAGCCTGTTGGGGATTCCTTTGTATGTTATTTGTTGCTTTTCCCTTGCAGCTTTCAGTATTTTTTCTTTGTATGTAATTTTTGATAGTTTGATTAATATGTGTCTTGGTGTATTTCTCCTTGGATTTATCCTGTATGGGTCTCTCTGTGCTTCCTGGACTTGATTGACTATTTTTTACCCATATTAGGGAAGTTTTCAACTATAATCTATTCAAGTATTTTCTCAGTCCCTTTCTTTTTCTGTTCTTCTTCTGGGACCTCTATAATTTGAATGATGATTCGTTTAATGTTGTCCCAGAGGTCTGTGAGACTGTCCTCAATTCTTTTCATTCTTTTTTCTTTATTCTGCTCTGTAGTAGTTATTTTCACTATTTTATGTTCCAGATCACTTTCTACCTCAGTTATTCGCTATTGATTCCTTCTAGAGAATTTTTAATTTCTTTTATTGTGTTGTTCATCATTTTTTGTTTGCTCTTTAGTTCTTCTAGGTCCTTGTTAAACGTCTCTTGTATTTTCTCCATTCTATTTCCAAGATTTTGGATCATCTTTACTATCATTACTCTGAATCTTTTTCAGGTCTACTGCCTATTTCCTCTTCATTTGTTTGGTCTGGAGGGTTTTAATCTTGCTCCTTCATCTGCTGTGTGTTTCTCTGTCTTCTCATTTTGCTTAACTTACTGTGTTTGAGGTCTCCTTTCGCAGGCTGCAGGTTTGTAGTTCCCATTGTTTTTGGTGTCTTTCCCCAGTGGGTAAGGCTGGTTCAATGGGTTGTGTAAGCTTCCTGGTGGAGGGGACTGGTGCCTGTGTTCTGGTGGATGAAGCTGGATCTTCTCTTTCTGGTGGGCAGGACCATGTCCAGTGGTGTGTTTTGGGGGTGTCTGTGAACTTATTATGATTTTAGGCAGCCTCTCTGCTAATGGGTGGGTTTGTGTTGCTGTCTTGCTAGTTGTTTGGCATAGGGTGTCCAGCACTGGAGCTTGCTGGTCGTTGAGCGGAGCTGGGTCTTAGTGTTGAGACACAGATCTCTGGGACAGCTCTTGCTGATTGATATTACGTGGGGCCGAGAGGTCTCTGGTGGTCCAATGTCCTGACCTCTGCTCTCCTACCTCAGAGGCTCAGGCTTGACAGCCGGTCAGAGCACAAAGACCGTCAGCCACATGGCTTTTGGGAAGTCTGAGGTCTTCTGCCAGTGTTCCGTAGGTGTTCTATAGGAGTTGTTCCACATGTAGATGTATTTTTGATGTATTTGTGGGGAGGAAGGTGATCTCCACATCTTACTCCTCTGCCATCTTGAAGGTCCTCTCTCTTCACACCTCCTGTTTCTAGAGGATCCACAATTCATCTGGAAAGGACATAAATCTGGCAATCTCACTTCAGGACTAGCCCATCCACCGTTTTTCCCTTTGTGCTTAGTCTGTTTCACTTGCTCATAGCGGGCCCTGTGCAGAGGCCTTGCCTCCGGCCCTTCAGACCAGAGATCCTCGTGAGACGGCTGAGCCAACACCTCAGCTCGGAACTTGCTCTGAAGCTCCTCACAGGACACTCAACTCAAGATGGTGGCAGGCCATGCCAGTAAATATTCTTTGAATGAGTGGCTACTCAGATGAGGAGTCAGCAGTAAAGACAGTAGAATGATCTTGCACATTACCATTGAACTCTCAAAGAAACCATGCTAAAATTATAGTAAAGGTGTGAAAAAATTGCAAAGGCAGAGAGATGGAGTAAATAGAAAACAGGATGTAAAATATAAAAGTAACAGTTGTAAACAGTAATTTATTTGGTATGCCAGAAGAAAAACAGTACTTTATTTGGTATTTAACAATAATAGAGGCTTCAATACTGTATTTTCAATGATGAATAGAACAGCTAGACAGGACTGCAATGAGGAAATGAAGTCTTAAAAATAGTATAAACCAACTAGGCCTAACAGATATCTATAGAAGACTCCACCCCCAAAACAGCAGAACATACGTTTTTCTAAAGTGTACAGGAAACGTTCTTCAGGATAGGCCATATGTTAAGCCATAAAGCCTGAATTAATTTTAAAAATTGAAATCATACAAAGGTTGTTTTTTTTTTTTACCATAGTGTAATTTAATTAGAAATAAAAGAGGGAAATTTAGGAAACTTACAAATATCTGGAAATTAAATAAGACACTTGTAATTAACCAATGGAAATGGATCAAAGAAGAAATCACAGGGAAATTATGAAATACTTTGAGATGACTAAAAATGAAAACATAAACTCCAAAACTTATAAGATGCAGCAAAAATCAGTGCTTAGAGGGAAAGTTATAGTTGTTAACACCTATACTAAAAAGAAAAAAGATCTCAAATCAATAATCTAACACCCTACCCTAAGAAACTTGATTTTTATAAAAGAGTAAGCAAAACACAAAGCAAGCAAAAGAAAGGAAATTAGTATTTGAGTCGAAATAAATAAAATAGAGAAGAGAAAAACTAGAAAATCAACAAAATCTAAGTTGAGTCTTTGAAAAGATAAATGTTGATGAAATTTGGAGTAGGCTGATTAAGAAAATAAGAGAGAAGACTCAAATTACTAAATTCAGGAATGAAAGAGGAGACATTACTATTAACTTTACGGAAATAAAAAGGATCCATGGGCTTCCCTGGTGGCACAGTGGTTGAGAGTCCGCCTGCCTATGCAGGGGACACAAGTTCGTGCCCCGGTCCAGGAAGATCCCACATGCCGCAGAGCGGCTAGGCCCGTGAGCCATGGCCGCTGAGCCTGCCCGTCCGGAGCCTGTGCTCCACGACAGGAGAGGCCACAACAGTGAGAGGCCCGCGTACTGCCAAAAAAAAAAAAGAAAAAAGGATCCTAAGAGTGTATAATAAACAACTGTATATCAACAAAATAGACAACCTATATGAAACAGACAAATTCCTGGGAAGACACAACCTACTGAAACTGAGTCAAGAAAAAATAGATAATCTGAGCAGACTTACAAACAAGTAAAGTGATTGAATTCATAATTTAGGAACTTCCCAGAAAAATAAATGCAGAACTGTATGGTTTCTGTGGTGAATTCTACTGAATATTTTTAAAAGTATTATGAATACTTCACAGACTTTACCAAAATATAGAAGAGGAGGGAACGCTTCCAAATTATAAGGCCAGCATCACCCTAATATGAAAATCAGATAAAGACATCACAAGAAAACAGAACTGTAGGAAAATACCCTTTTATCAATTCAGATATAAAACTCCTCAACAAAATGCTGATTAACAACGCATAAAAAGGATGATATATTGGATTGGCCAAAAAGTTCGTTCGGGTTTCCATAGCATCTTATGGAAAACATCTGAAGGAACATTTGGCCAACCAACCACCTGGGACTATCCCAGTAATGAGGCATTGCTTAAGGTCTACATTTCTATCAGTTCAATGCAACATGCTAATAGAATAAGGCACAAAAATGACATGATTGTCCCACTAGATGCAGGGCAGGGTTTACAAAGCAATTGCTAATAGATAAAGGATTTCTTTCCTGGATGACAAAAATGTTCTCAAATC
Source organism: Lipotes vexillifer (assembly GCF_000442215.2). Taxonomy (NCBI): domain Eukaryota; kingdom Metazoa; phylum Chordata; class Mammalia; order Artiodactyla; family Lipotidae; genus Lipotes; species Lipotes vexillifer. The sequence goes on along the minus strand of NW_006795236.1, from coordinate 654,818 downwards.
AGATTATGGTGATAGTTGCACAGTTCTTTAGTCTGCTGAACTGTATACTTTAGGTAAATTTTATACCTGTAAATTGCATCTCCATAAAGCTTTTTTTAAAGTTTCTGGGGAAAAAAAAACCCAAGCTCTTATTCCATAGCTCATAAATGATTTCCATAACGTGGCATATCTAGATGGATATGGCCACCAAATTGCTATCAGCATTGACAACAGTTACATAAAGAGTTACTCCTCATAATATGATGTTAACACCTTTTTTAAACATGTAATACAAAGAATACCTCATTCTCACATTAGTGCTCTATGTTAGTCAGAGCAGAGTCTTCCCCAACAATCATTTTTCAGCTTAGAATGGCTCACTGAGTGGTTACTGATTCAAGTGACTATCTTTGATTTAACATACAGGCTTCCCTGTAAAATCCACTTTCAAATGTTTACAAAGCATGAAATGTCTTTCACATTATCATATTTTCCTTCACTAGGTGCACTTGAGAAAATGCAACAAAGCATGTTAGCTCATCAGGTTGTGCTGCATTTTCCTGTGTGGTAATCCATGCTCTTTCCTTTCTTATTGAAAGCCATTGAATGGGATGAAGAAAATCCTGTTTCTTTCCCACATGAAGCACAGTTTGAAGAAGGCTAAAATGTTGATACCGAATTATAATGCTGATTTGAGAAACTCTATTCTCACTATTTATTTGAGAACTCTTTGACCATCTAATAAATAATAAATATAATAGCAAATCTTTAATGAGAGCTTACTAAATGCCTGGCACTACTCTAAAACTTTTAGATGCCTTACCTAAATTAATATGAGTATTATTATCATTTTATTAGTGAGATATTAGTGACACAGAGAGGTTATTAGTTAAAAAATTGTAAGTTGGATAGATATAGATTATATCCATTATACAAATATAGACATATTTTTAAACAGTATGTAACTTCTGATACGGTTGAAAATAATGTGTCTGTTCTAAAACCCTGTGATGTGTTGTTACTTTTTGTATATTTATTCTTCCATTGAACTTCAGGTTTTCCTATGTATGTTTCAGTTAATAGCTTTAAATAAGTAAAGTTAAAATTTTCAAGTGAAAAAGTACATTTTAAATTAATACTTATTTTAGCATGTAAATGTGTCCTTGGGGTCTTACAAACTGTTACACTGCCTGAATTAATTTTCAATATGATTCTACAAGCTAAAATACTATCTAAAAATTGAGATGAGACTTCATCTGAACTATACGTATGAACAAGTAATTTTTTAAAAAAGCTAGTAGTTATTTATGCTAATATTAATAAGGGACTAATGTGATACCATCATCCCTCAGAACTAAAGGGAAATTTTTCAAAAGCACATGGAATTCCAATGTGATTTTCGTTAACAACATTTTCAATTTGGTGTTTTTAAAAATAACAATACATTTTTCTTTTTAAGTCTAAAGCAATTCTTTTCATCATAATAAGTATTGCTTCATAAAGGAAAACTCAGTAAAATTATTTATTTAACTGGCATTTTACCATAGTATACTTATTATTACAAATAGTCATATTTGTAATTTGAACAATACAATAATAATTTTTAAACTGCATATAAATTTTAATATTTTTCATGTTTATCTTTTCTTAATTAATCTTTACATTTTTATTTCACATATAAATAAATTGTTGCTAGTTTTTATCCATTTCAGTTATTGGTGATAACGGCCAGTCACCCTTTGAAGTATTGCCAGCTCTCACTAGGATGAGCAACCTGTCCTGCCTGAAGATGCTGCATTATTGTGGCCTTGCAGATATGGTCACAGCTTACAGACTTACTTCCTAAAATATTTGATATTTACTATGGAAAGAGTCCAGGACAAAGGCTGAGTTACTTTTCTTAGAGTATCTTGGCACTAATTTTCATTATTGTTAAAAATGTGAAGAGCAATTTAAGGACCAGCTTGATTAAGTTCTCTCCATATTATATGATTTTTAAAATTTCTTAGAAATCATTACTTCTGTCTATTATATAGCAAGAAACACTATCTCCTATTCTCTCTTTGTTTCTTTTTCTTTAATATCATTCTTGGATGTGAACTCAGACATGCTAATAATTTGAGTTTATTTTTTTAAATGCTATTTTTAGTGCCTTAGGAACATTCTCCTCTTTGATTCTTAGAAATCAGACTTTATGTTGCTATTTAAAACAAAAATTCCTTAGCCACACACATTTTAAAAAAATATATGTTAAAATTAGAATATCTTTTTGAATTTTAATATAATTTAAATTCCATAGCATGTTTTATGACTTCAAATAAAAATATATAGTTTAAAATAATAGACTACACTGCACAAAGTATGTTTTGGAAATAATGAGAGTTTTCTTATTAAAGCATTATCATGCCAGTTAATAAGACAAAAGACTGTTTAAACTATTTGCCTTTACGTGTCCATTCATTGTTAGCTCTCTGTGGAAACATTTTCTAATTTAATGCATTTTGAGTATATTTTTAAAAATATCTCAAGGTTTGTATATTTTAAGGTGAAGTTTACTAACTCTTTTTAGCATTTCATAGAGCATATAATTCCTCTCTATCTGGTTTTGTTTATACAAAGTGGTCTGAGGTAAGTTTATGCTATACACTATTCAAAAGGTGAAATTTTTAAAACATAAGATTTTATATCGTCTTAAAAATTATTTAAAAATTACTTTAAATCTTCAGATTTTAAATCCATATAAAAATATAAATTAAGAAAAATGAACAAAGAAGTTCATATTTTTGTCACGCAACGTGACATTTACCACACAAAAGTGAGCATAGTTCTTTGTATAACCCTACCTGATTTAATTGTGGTTGTCTCTATCACAAAGTTCACTTTATGAATTGGGCTCAATAAATATCCTCCTTAAGGAATGCAAAGTTAAGTGGAGGAGCTCAAATAACCTTCTGACTTGTCTCCTTGGGACTTCCTTTAGTTGTTTCTATGCCTATGGGAAACACACTGAGCTAGAAGTTGTCAAACCCAGTGCAATAAGATCTAGCTATAAATTGTTTGAAACTGACTACTTTTTAGTCCTCAAGAACTAGGTGGATAAGAAGATTAAGATGTAGGAATTATAATCAATAGATACATATTTTTACAGGTACTTTTTAGCTTTCCAAAAATGGTTAAGATAACTAAACTTAGAAAAAACTAAGCCTAGCCATTCCCTAAAAACTACATTCCATGACATATTTCAAATACTGCATTATTAAATATGATTAATTTGGAAACTACTAGCATCACAAAAATACCATTTATTTTACTTTATTTACTTAGTATTAACCTGCTCTTGATTAGCTTTAAAAAAAAATGCTGTCATTTTTACAAAAGGCTTTAGTAAGCTATGCTGTGATCTATGGTGTTTTTAATGTTTTATTTAAAGTTTTGTAAAGTGTTTAATACAAAAATATTTTAATGCACAATATACAAAGTGAGAATTTAAGGTCAGACTGATAATATAAATAAAACTCCTTTTATCTTACTAGATATTTCCATGTCCTCACCTAACTCATTATATACAATAAAGAATATTAGTTGAATAAATATTTTTAAAATAAAGAAAATTTTGCAGCGTTATAAGAATGTAGCATCTGGGATATCTAACTGCAAAAACTGACATGCATTATAAGGGAAAGATGAATAAATGAAGAGGATCCCCTTAAAATAGCTGATGAAATAGCTAAAATTGAAGAGTTAATAAAAATATCTAGAAACATAAAGGATCATCCATTTTCAGAGAAGTGAAGACAGGGAGTATGAACTGTGAAAGTCCAAAATAGCAAACCTGTGCTGGAATGCAGGAGCAATTTCTCAAATGGTTTCAATGAGATTATAACATTTGGGTACAACTCTTATCTCCCAGCCTTCCTTCTATGTAATTTGGTCTATGATACCCAGTATCTAAGAAATTAACTTGGCTTGTGCTTCTTAGCTCCTTTAATGAAATGATGAGTCTCTTCATTTATTCATTCAATAAATATCTACTGAGAAACTATGAAGTTCTACACATTTTTAGTAGCATTAAATAAGACAAAGTTCCTGCAGGAAAATAGAACATTTGTCAAAAGCAGAAACAGGTGCCTGATCCTAGGAGCTTTGAAATAGTAGAGAGGTGCTAGAAAAAATGTCACGCAATCTTCACACATGAAGTGACTTCCTTTTCCCCAAACTGATTCAAAGAAGATATCTTTTCATAAATAGATGCTCCCCTAACCAGTCACAAATCAGGGATTATGAATTGGAAAATTGGGCTGAATAAATGTTATATTTTGGGGGGAGCATATTTCTTCAGAAGTGCATAGGTGTCATGGAATTATTCTAGATGTCAGGGGTCTTTCTATCAGCCTCATACCACTGAACTTTAATCCCTTGAAGACACTAGCTGTAAAGATTGTTGAGGCACAGTTTGTTGCCTAGAATCAAAAATGGTTTCTGACTTGTATGATTCTCTCACACCTCCACTATCAAATGATCTCAAAAACTATGTAAGTCAGTGGTTCTACAAGTACAACATGGACAATGTTTAAAGGGTCCAATTCTCCCAACTACATATGGTCTTTTCACTGGCATTTGGCAGTAAGGTCAGCTGCAACTGATCTTATTTTCCTCTTCAGTGTACTAGGATACACTTTATCTCCAAGAATTTAGTCAAGCAACAAGCTTTAGTTCTAGGCTTTGGAGAGAAAGGGACAAAAAATTGTAAGAGAATAGCAGACAAAATCTAGATTTCCCTGTTAAATAATATCAAGAAAGTTGTTTACATATTTGCAATTTGAGAAAAAATTTTAACTCTTATTATATCCATGAATACAGGACAAACTATTTAGAAAATTTCTAATTCCTTACTCCAGTTCTAGGGTCTTATTTTGGATAATCTCAATTAACTTCCATAAATATTCAATGTCTGGGCCATGATTATTGTGTGATATCTTTTGAAAAAGCCAGAAAGCATCTGTTAAAAGGAAAACCTTCTAGAGCTGAGAAAGATGACTGTTCCTCTAATCTAACCCATTAATTTCATCTCCTCTCTCACATAATAGTTCCCTAAAAGGAAAAATTGGATGGAGAAGAAATTTGGAATGGCTGGAATTTTTACTCCCTTTATTTCTCAGAGAATATTTTCTATGAAGAGATGGGGTTGAGGGAGTGTTGGGTGAACAAGAAGGTTTGGAAAATGGGGATTATAAAGACTATTACATAATTATATAAAAGGAAGAGAATCTAAAGAGGAGAATGAATGATACAAATGATAGAGCAACCTAAAAATTAGCGTGTTTAGAAAAAGAATTATCTCACATCTCGACACTATGTTTTCTTCATGTATTCTGTTTATCTGTTTTTGGGTAGTTTATCTAGAGGATGTGGTTGTTGAGTTTCTAATGGAGACTGCTTTTGTTAGGTTCCTTTGTAACCCAAGGAAATTGTGGACTGTTGCAGACTTTAATTCTACTGAAGAGAGTAGATTATAATTCTTTTGTGTGTTTTCCTCTAGTATAATTTTCCTTCAGTATGAAGAATTTCTTTTAACTTTTTTGGAGTACAGGTTCACTCTAGATGAATAGGTCCAGTGTTTATCTATTTAAGAATATCTTTATTTCACTTGCTGTTTTCCTTATAAAATTGTACAACATATCTTTATTTGAAAAAATAAATGTGATCAAGAATAAAACTATATTTAGCAAAAACAACAAAAACAAAAAATAAATAAAATAAAATACCTTAGAATTTCCTGGGTGTTAGGAATGTCTTTTGATCTAATGAGGCAACTCTGAGTAGGTAGGTTCCTGGATGTTTCCTGGATGGGAACTGGTCACCAGAAGGTAAAGCCATGACTAAAGGCTTGGAATTTTCAGCCCACTCCCCCATTATCTGGAGAGGAGAGAGGGGCTGGAAATAGAGTTGGTAACTGATCATGTCTGTGTAATCAAGCCTTCATGAAAATCCCAATAGTATGGGGTTCGAAGAGCTGCTGGGTTGGTGTACACATCCATGTACCAGGAGGGTGACACACCCCAACTCCATGGGAACAGACGCTCCCGCACTCCTGACCCTTTCGGACCTCACCTTATGTATCTCTTCCTCTGGCTATTCATCTCTATCCTTTATCATAGCCTTTATTATATTATATACTGATAAACGTAAGTAGTGTTTCACTGAGTTCTGTGAGTCATTCTAGCATGAACCGAAGGAGATGATCTTGGGAACCAGGATTTATAGTCAGTGGGTCAGAAATATGGTGATAACATGGGACTTGGCAACTGGCATCTGAAGTGGGGGCAGTCTTCTGCAACTGAACCCTTAACCTGTGGGATCTGACACTAACTACAGGTTGATAGCATCAGGTCTGAATTGAATTGTAGGGCACACAGCTGGTGTCACAGAATTGCTTGACATATAGAAAACCCATGCATCTGATATCAGAAGAGTTGTGAGTCTGGTAGTAGTATGACAGTAAAATAAACACACAGGAGTGTTTCTTTGTTTTCCTTACTCAGTGTCCCTACCTCAGTAAAGGGCAAAAAGTGACTATTTGTCACATTCATCACTAATCATGGGCCTTACTGCCACGGTATGCTTGAGAGGCCTGCTTTTTTTTTTTTCTTGAAGTATAGTTGATTTACAATATTATATTAATTTCAGGTGGACAGCATAGTGATTCAGTATTTTTACAGATTATACCCCATTAAGATTTACTACAAGATAATGGGTATAATTTCCTGTGCTATACAATATAAAAACACTCAATGGGGAAAGGATAGTCTCTTCAACAAATGGTGTTGGGAAACTGGATAACTACTTGGAGGAAAAGGAGCTACCTGGACCTCTGTCTTGTATCACTCATAAAAATTAACTTGAAATGGATTAAAGACTTAAACATAAGATCTGATACCATAAAACTCCTAGAAGAAAAAATAGGCAAAATGCTCCTGATATCAGTCTTAGCAATGATTTTTTGGATATGGCACTAAAAGCACAAACAACAAATGCAAAATCTAACAAGAGGGACTATGTGAAAATAAATCTTTTCTGCACAGCGAAAGAAACAAGAAACAAAATGAGAAGGCAAGCTACAGAATTGGAAGAAATATTTGCAAATCATATATCTGATAAAGGTTTTACATTTTACACCTTAAACTTACACAATGTTATATGTCAATTATATCTCAATTTTGAAAAAGGTGATTGCTCTGCTACCTGTGTCATTATTAAGAAAGGAGTCTATAGGAATAAGAAAGGAAAAGAAAAGAGATGCAAGGACAGGCAGCAGTGGGAGAAAAAAGAAGAGAAGTCAGGATGTTGGAAAACTGAATTAGATTCCTTCTACAACCACCAAATATTACTTTCGGTAAAGTATACTAATTTCACTGAATGCTTGTTGAAAGTGGATTTTTTTAAATCAGTTAACAGAGAAAGTTCTCATTAGAGTTGAATGAGGTATAACAGAAGCAGCACTCACAGACACAGGAGTCCAGAGAAATGGACCATGAGAACATAAATTCACAGTAATTCACATAAATCATGAGGAGAGCTTTAGATTACACAGGCTGTGGAATTGGGTGTTTCAAGCTAAATTTACCTCCTCTCCAAAGGGCAGGAATTTAGTAGCTGACTGCTAGATTACATCCAAACAAATCAGAGAAAGATTTACTTGATTTCTTTGTGATCAAATTTCAAATGATTGATTCAGTTAAACAAGAGGCTATAACTTCAATTTCCTTTTTGAGTTAAATGTATGATTGCTCTCATTAGAAAACAAATGTTATAAGCTTTGTGGATCATAGTATTTTGCCCTTCTCAGTTAGGCAGAACTGAGAATAGAGGTGCAGCTTAGAAAACAACTCAGCTTGATTAACCTTCAGAAGACCAGATGCATGTGTACAGCTTTATGCTCTGAGATTGGTGGTTGTCACTGTTACTAAGACAGGTCTCACTCACTGGCTGATCTTGAGTTAACAGAGCGATGAGGCTTGCAAAGAAAGGCAAATACAAGTTTTATTGGTACAGAGAGAGTAACACTGAAAACTAATGACTTCTGTCCCTTTAAATTATGGCTGGCAGGGGTTTGATATAGCAAGCCAATGTCTTTCGAATAGCCCATCAACATCACCTCAGCTTCCATCAGCATCCGTTTGTACCCTGAAGTTTAGCTGGACCATCTCTCTGGAGGCCTTTGACTTGGGGCTAAGTTTTAACTTTGAAATATTACAAGGTTTACAATGGATTGGAGACTTCTTGTCTTTTTATTTGATTTTTACTTTTAGGTAAAATTTGTGAGCTTTTCTCAAAAACTAATGGTGAGTGTAAATTCCAGACTGGCCAGAGACCAAATGTTATAATGAAATTTATACTTAGTGCAGTTGTCCCCATTTTCTGGCCTTCCCTTCCAGACATGTCATTTTTTACAGTGACTCTCAGTGGTGACACTGGTGCCCACTGGAATACTCTAATTTCCATTCTCTTACATTTTCCTGCTTCTTCCCTCAAGTTCCCTAACTCCCAATATAATTTGTTATTTATCTCCTTCATTGGGAGTTCTCACAGTTATAGCTCAGCTAAACTGTCAAATTATTTTAAAACAATAGATGCATGGTGAATGTTGACATGATGCCATGTTTTAAAATGAACTGTTTAACGTTGGGCCTAACCCTGACATGACGTTCATATTTAAAGGACCTTTCCAAGCATTTACCCAAATGAACAAAGAAGTGGGAACCCTGCCTTCATCCACATGACCAAAAAAAAAGTCACATTCATATTAGTGCCTGTATTATGATATCCACCAGCAAGCCCTTGGCTGCCCTCACTGGAATTTCTGCAAGTTTCTAGGTTTGTGTGTTATGTGTTCTGGGCAGAAGTCCCCTTATGTCTCCCCTGCTCTGGCTTTCTGTTTGCTATCTGCTTCTCATCCAGCTGTTCAACAGACACAGCCTCTGGGATGTTCCTCTGCAGGGAGTGGCCCTTGTGAGAATGCCACTGTGGGTCTAAGGGGACTTGCTCCTGTGCCCATGATGCTGCCCTTTATCACCAGGGCCTGGCTCAGTACCACTTATAACAGACTCACAATCGCCCATGAAAAGAGAGCTTTCATCTTTTCAGGTCCTCAGCTACCAGTCTCTTACATGCAACTGAAATAAAAGAAAAAAGCACATCTCAAAAAAACAAGCAACAGTTTTCAGACACAGAACAATCCCAGTCCTTATGAGAAAGTAAAAGCATTCTCAAGGGAACAAAATAAAAAGCAGCTTGACATGATACAGAGACACCATTTTCCATTATTATATAGAGCAATTTCTTCCTTAGAATAGAGCATTTCAGAGAGATTCCTTCCTTGTTGCGATCTCTAAGCTATTTGCATAATTGAAGATCCGCTCAGGGTGGCACTTCCCTCCACTGCCTCCAAGATAGCCTTCAAAGCTATAGTCAAGCCTCTGCTTCCTGTAAGACAGGGCTCTGCATTTTTCTTTGTCTTTCATATCAATGTTTCAAAAATCTCAAGACTGTTAAAAGACATATTAAGTATTTTAAGAGTTTATATGAGCAAAACTTGATTGGATTTGGGCAGTGCTAAACGAGAAATGGTTAGTAGTGTTCCACCCACAGAAACTGGAGAGAGACGTACAGAGAAAAAGCAGAAGCAAAGTAGCAAAGTATAGACATTGTTGACTGGCTATAGATTAAAACTTAGTTGGCTGTTCGTGCTTGGTTTTCCTTAGCATTTTGATTTCACAACCTGAGGCATCTGCAGGCTTAGGTTTGGGTTTGCTTACCTGGGCTGCCAACATTAGAGCCACCTCAGTCTAATAGCCTCCTTGTTTTATCATTTGACAAGGTCAAGTTTCAGTCAGGACTCAAACTCAGTGAACTAGGAATGAATTTCTTTTGCTTATGGCAACATCGGCAAGGAGGAAGAAAGTTGCCTAGAATGGAGATTGAGTCTTGGTGGACAGTCCAATGTGTTACATTAAGAGGACTCACTTCATGCTTCTGAGTCTTCCTAACAACTATAAAAGGCAAATCTGGACCACAGTTTGCTGATAACTACTAAGGACAGAGAGAGGCAGCTTTGCTAATGTGAAAGTGGAGGTTTTAGAGAATGTGCCATCCTCTCCCCAGTTCACATCCAGAATAACCTTAAGCACCCCTCACTTCTGTCAGCTTCTCACTGGCTGTTGACAGAGCTTGACAGCTCTCATGCCTCCTTAGTGCTCTCTGGAGCCAGGAAAGTAAGTGCAGCAATTGGTTCTTGGTAGCCAGCTCTAGTCACTACTCTATTTGGCCTAAGTGTGCTCCCATTCCCATAGCACCATACTTGATTCCGGTAATGAACTCAACTCTGTGTCCTTGCTCAAGGGGAAACTATCTTTTGTTTTAAAGACAGGCGTGTGTGGAGTACGAACTTCTGTGCATTTGTATGGTGACTCTCAACAATGCAAATAACATGTTGAGCTAAATAGTCACAAAAATAATTTTATTAACTTTTTGCTCTGTACTTTGGCCTTAAAATAGTTGTGCTATGGAGCACTTTCAAATTAATACATTAAAGTATTCTGTTCAGAGAAAAAGTTTTACTTTCTTTTGGCTTCTCCTTGGTAGTTCTTTTCATGTTGCCCAGATGCACAGGCAGGAGACTATAAGGTGTTTTAGAGTTAAGGGAGGAGCAGCTAAGAAACTAATGCTTTATAGCCTGTGGGACATTTAGCTGTCCGAAGACAGAACATTCAACAGAATTAAGTAGAACAAAGTGCCTTCTTTTTTATTTTACTTTAATGACTAAAGGAACAAAAAGAACAGAAGGGCAAATCTACATGTCATCAACCAAAAGCAGAGGGGTTAGTATTTTTCCAAGTGCTTGAAATGCTTCTTTTAACTTAACACCTTTATTTTTCCCTCTCCTGGTCCATATCTAATGCTAAAATCAGTGTTTAAATCGGTTCACATACACCCAATGTAAATTAGATAATAACTGGTGAAAAAGGAGTATCAGCTTTTTCTCACAAATTCAAGAGCTGTATTTTTGTAAATGGTCCAAATATTAGTCATGTTTATTTCTTTTATGAACATAGAGCTAAGATAAAATCCATTTTGCCTTTTTTCTTTAATTCTGGTGGCAAATGAGTTTCAGTGCTAATTACTAATATCTCATAGCCACAACTAAATGTTTTCAAATGAATTTTTAAAAATGAATTATATTTTAAGAATATGAACTTTAGGGCTTCCCTGGTGGCACAGTGGTTGAGAGTCTGCCTGCCGATGCAGGGCACACGGGTTCGTGTCCCGGTCTGGGAAGATCCCACATGCCGCGGAGCGGCTGGGCCTGTGAGCCATGGCCGCTGAGCCTGCGCATCCAGAGCCTGTTGCTCCACAACGGGAGAGGCAAAAAAAAAAAAAAAAAAAAAAAAAAAAAGAATATGAACTTTACTAGAGCTTTCAGTATTGGATCTTTGCTAAAATTAGGGCCAAGCTGTGGGGAAGAACATTCTGAGATTTTTCAATCCAGTAACATGAGAACAAAAAGGTCTTACAAATAGTATAAAACAAAAGGGCATGTCATTATATATACATATATATAATATAGATTTATATATATATTTATTATATAGTTAATAATATTTATTATTTATTATATAGTTCTGTTTGTGTGCATGTATACACCCAAATTCAGGTCCAATAATACAAATTGACTTAAGACCCTTGCTTACAGTGGAATGTTGAAATGTCAACTAGTAAATGTGTAAGGAGTTGAGGGAACTGGGAAATCATTTTTCAACCATCACAGAAATGATTTGTTCAGTCAAGAATTATCAATGCATCTTAAGTCCAGGGCAATATTTTGATGAGAAGTAGAATATTTGCATGGTCTTAAAGTGTCTCCACATGGATTAGTTACATTAAAAAATATTCTAACTATATAGTGGAGAAATTGGATAACATCTTGACAGAGTGATCAAAATTGATATCATCAATGAAGAACAGGTGAGCATCATGTGACCCCATCTGTGCTATGGCCAGGAATTCATAACCTGAATCTAATTGTCAGAAAAACTATTAAAACCAATGTTATAAAAGACAAAGAGTCTTGTGGAAGTATTCTAGACTATTCCAAATTAAACGAGAATAAAGAGACATGAAAACTAAAAACAATATCTGATCTTGGACTAGATCTTGTGCTGAACCAGAAAAAATGTTACAGAGAACAGTATCAGGTCATTTGAAAAATTAGAATACAGATGGTAGATTGATAAAAAGATTGTGTCAATGCCAGATTTCCTACGGTTGATAACTGTTCTGTGGTTCTGTTAGAGAACGTCCTGATTCTTATGAAATACACACAGATGTACTTAGAGAGGAAGGAAAACACAAATGGATATAAAATGTTAAAAATAGATGGGCATAAGACATATAGGTATTCTTTTTCTTATTTTTTAACTTTTCTATAAATTTAAGATCATTTTCAAATAAAAGCTACCATCGTCTAAAAAGCAACATATACTGGGGCATACACACACACACAACACATATAGTTTGTGTAGGTATATATATACACATTTAGATCCTTATTTTTATATTCCCATAGTACAGAATCAGCATCGTACAAATTACAGTGAATACAGAGATGCCTGTTTTGACTTGGGTTAGACAGATCTCGCTAGGAGGTAACACATCCTAAGGGCATGAAAACAGTGAAGGAATCAAAGTCTTAGGAAGTGAAAATGTGCAGAGATTCTGAGTATAACATGGCCTCTGATACTAGAAGCCTATCAGGGTAGGGAGGTGCTGTTAACAAAAACCTAAAGCAGCTTTTCCCTGAAAAGTCTCTGGGCCGCCATCCCATGTCCATTTTCTTTGGGTCAGCTCTGCCAGTGGGGCACAGGGGACAACTGCAGTGCCCTTCGTCATCCTCCCCAAACATAAGAATACCTCGCAGCTTAAGCAGCTTGAGTCATGGCTGATTCAAGCAACAATAGTGCCTAGTGAGAAAATGGTGGTGTCTGGTTCCCAATGGCTAGAAGGTGAGAAAAAAATACTGGACATCCCCAAGAATGTCACCCATATGACAGCTGACCACACTTGCTTCAAACACTCACCAAGACTCCCAAAACTGTCATCTCAAGGGGAAAAAAATCCAGTAATTGCCACAATTGCAACCCATTTAATACGCTCAAGGTAATGACTTCTTGGAAAGTTCACTGCTTACAATTATATGTGAAGCCTACATTCACACATTTTCCTGTGAAAAAAACAAACTGCCACCCCAATCAAGAGACCAATCCCAAAATATCCATATACAATAAAGGCAGATATTCTTAAAATATATTTTACATTCATAAATACAAAGGCCTCAAGCAGAACAGAAAATCAATGTAACACTAGGAGAATGCAAATCTCCTGTTTCTGCAATCAAATATTCTGCCTTTAGAACACCGCTTTAGGGAACATAAATAAAAAAAAAATAACAATGAAAACTATTCATCACACAGACACTGTTTTCTCTACCCTCCTTTATCGACAAAACTACACTCGCTAAACATTGAATGGACACTTTTCTCTATCCGTGGTCATACCAGTACCTACTGAGAAGAAAGGGGAAAAACTCACTATATTTTAATCACATAACTGTGGCAGAGGTTTTAGGAAGATGTACCCTTAGACCAGGACTGTTTGGGAAGTGAAAAGGTGGAAAAAGGGAGATGATGTCAGGGTAGGTAAGTTAAAAAAATATTGAGAGGAGAAGAGTTCATCTGAAGGGAAAAAAGAAAAAAGGAAAGATAGAAAAGAAGGTCATAGGAAAGTAACTTGCCACACGCCCCTGCTTCCTTCTAATTGATTTTTAAGTTATATTCTACTTAGACTGTCTATTGCAAACAAACCAAAAAGAGGGGGGAAAAAACCCTAAAGTTTTGGCAAAGACATGCTTCTCAGTATGGTAGAATGTTATTTTTAATTATCTCATTAAAATATAATGAACTAGTGAGGCAAGAATTTGGGCTGCCTCCTGCTCTCTGTGACTGCCAAAAGAGACATCGGATTTATGAAAGAACAAAAGGTGTTTACCTAAGTTTCTCCAGTGATGAAATAAGCACCCATATACGTATTTAGAAATGAAACACCAATTTTTTTGTGTGAGTTCAGGTTATAAAAATGGTAACTCAAACCCCATTTACCCAGAAGCCCTGACTTATGAAAAAATAACGTCGTTTTTCCTTAGAAGCTAAGGGTTAAAGATATCTACAAAGAAATGCAAAAAAAAAAATTATTTGACCAAAATTTTATATAGTCAAAATTTTGTGACGAACCATTTTACCATGAAGATAACTGTAAAACAGTCAGGTTTAAATGAACTGAAATGTCTCTTTGTGTTGTTTATGCAGGGATGATTGGTTCATCTAGTAGTAGTCTTATATACTCACCTAGTGATACACTGGAGTTCTTGACCATTACTGATGGAAACATACAGGAGAAGACTGGTCCACTAACATGGTGGTGTCCAGTTAGCCTGGGCACCAACACACCCTTGATCCTATGGTTCTTCATCACTGACTCATTCCTCTGAACAACTTTCACAAAACTTTAATATCGACTGCTTTTTTTTTTTAATACCATCAAAATCTCTTCTCTCTCAGAAAATAAGTCAACTGCCTTCTCCACTGAGAAAAATAAGGTCAATAGGCAAGATTCTCCCCCTAAGCTTCCTTGGGTTTCCCTACTTCCCAATCCACACCCTGTCTACAGAGGGGTTCATATTAGTATCTTTCTGTCTGACATTTCTCTTCAGCCTGGGAAGCTGTTGGTAACCATTTTCTGTTACACAGAATAGAAAAAAGTGAGGGTTAGTTATAACTAGAGAGAAGGATGGAGCAGAGGTATATGAATAAGCAGAGACAAGAAGAGAGGAGTTTCACAATACCCTCTAATATTACTGTCCTCAATTTCCTTCTGTTCATAATGTCCAGCTCAGTTGAGGGATGTTTCAGAATCCTTCCTACAACATTTCATCTTTTGCTTACTTGGGTTTCTGATGCACGACACAAAACATCTTAACTAACATAACCACTATAAAAATTTGTAAGTTTAGGAGATGGTATGGATTGCATTTCCCCCAAAAGATATATTCAAGCCCTAATCCCCAGTACCTGTGAATGTGATTTTGTTGGGAAATACAGTCTTTGCTGATGTAGTCAAGTTATGATGAGATCATACTGAATCAGGATGTGCCCTAATCCAATGTCTGGTGTCACTATAAGATGAGGAAAATTAAGACACAGACACACAGAGAAGAGAATGCCATGCGAAGACGCAGGAAAAGAGTCTCAGAGGGAAGACAGCAATGTGAAGACAGCAGCAGAGATTAGAGAGATGCACCTGTAAGTCCATGGATGTCAAGCATTGCTAGCCATTACCAGAAACTAGGAGAGAGTCATGGAACAGATTTTCCCTCAGCCTCTGGAAGGAACCAATAGTACTGACACTGATTTTGGACATCTAGCCTCAGAACTGAGAGAAAAAAATTCTGCTGTCTAAGCCACTCAGTTTGTGAAAGGTTACAGCAGCTCAAGGAAACTAATACAAGAGAAAATATTATTCTGAGTTTGGAGCTGAGGACACTGAGGCTAAATGTTGAAGTGACTGTGGCTTAAAGCGAAGTCAAATATCTGGCAAGAAAATGGCTGACCATGTCCTGTGATATTTCTTTCATGCCATCCAAGTAGCACAGCTGAGAAACTTTCATTGAATCTAATACATCTTGTCTTATTCTGTGACTGACCTCCTGCTTCCAGGTAATAACTAGTTTATCTTTATTTTAATCAATCAATTTTATAAAGAATAAGAGATAAAACATTATTTAAAGCCAAGGTGTTAAGCAAGAAAGCTGTAATGTAAAATGCTGTGACCATTACAGGTGACCATTACATTTTACATTTTGTGAAATCTCAAGGTTGCACTCAGCAGTGATAATATTAAATGCACCATTGCCTAAGCTGTCACATTGTTAAGCCACGTTAAAAACATACCAGGCCTCACTGAATCTTTAAGGTTTTTTGCACTCTGGTTTTCTGATAGATTTTGGATCATATTAAAGTATCAAAGCTTTACTTTTCCATAAGAGCATAAGATACATTGACAGTCACTATGAGGGATATAAAGGGAGTGAAAGAACAGTCATTTCTTGCATGCAGGTTATGTGCCAAGCATTGTGCCGAACATTTTTGTATCTTTATCTCTACTCCAAGTAGTACATATTATTATTCCCACTTTAAAAAGAAACTGAATCTCAGAGATGCTATATTATTGGTCTTAAGTCATGTAGGTCATAAGTAGTAGAGCTGGGTGAGATATCTGTCTGTGACCATAACCAATATCCATTCCATTCTACTGAGATGAGAACTCAGTACACAGGCTTCCTGCTCATGAATGAAAAGGATGAAAATGCAGGCTTAAGAAATAAAAAGACATAGCTGTGCAGAAACATGAGAAATTGTGCTAGGACTAGATTAGATATTTTTAAAGTTTCAGGAAAATAGCAAATGGAATGGGATTAATGTTTAAAGAAAGATGAAGCCATCACCCAAGACTTCAGAGAAAAATATGGGTGTTCCCCCACTCTGGAGTAAATCAACAAAAGGAACAGTAAAGCAACATGGAGGTGGTCATAGCATAGGATAATGTAATAAAGAGTTTTCTGAGACAATTGTCTCCCTTCTCCATGAAAGCAGAATGGGTGGTAGACATTGTTTTTGACCTCAAAAAGAAGACTGTGACCTTCTCCCTAAAGACGGCTGCCTGTCGAGGGAGATCCCTAGTGAAGATGGTGGGACTCAAGAAAGAAGCAGAGCCTGATGGAACACTGGTTCTCCCTAATAGAAAGAGAGGAAAAAGCAAAAGTTCCACCCCAGACCAAGGCTCTCCTTACTGTGCAATATGGACGTCCCCAAATTGTCTGCATGCTCCTGTAATGGATACCGTGTTGTGACACAATCCTTTTGGGATTGAAAAACTCATTCCCCCAGTGCTGGGAGTGTCACTCAAGAATGGGCTTCAATTGTCTACACTTTTGGGGAAGCACCTTAGGCTGAAGAAAGCTGCTCACCAGAATCAGGTCCCCTTTCTTCCAGCAGTCTGTCCCTTCCAGTGACTGGTACATACAAGACTATAAAGACCCAACCTGTTTGGCCAACTTGAGGCAACCATGAACGGCTTCTCTAGGTTTAGAACTCCCTGTGGAGTTGACTGAAGTTTTCAGCATTATGGCCCAAATTCTCCCTTTACCCCGCACCCCCTTATTTTGTTTTCTTTCCCAATAAGAGTTAATCTTGAGAGCAAATCCCAATTTATCATGCTTATTTATGTCACAGAGACGGCTTTCTGAGAAACCTAATCTGCACCACTCTCTAACACACACCCTACAAAAAATCTTCTCTTAGTGTGCTCAATTTACCTGGATTTACTGGTCATTCCCCCATTCAAGGGAGAGGCTTATTGGGCAACTAAGACTTCTCAACAGCAGAGGAAAGCAGCATAATCACACTCATCAAACATTTTTACTTATAAATGTGCATGTTCAACTATGAAAATCAACAGATGTTTGAGAAAAAGCAACCCTATGAATGACAGTCACAAGAAACTACAGAACAATTGAGTATAGAAGAAACAGGTAGATATTCAGAAGCAATTTTTCAAAGTATATGATTCAGAAACTGAAAAAGGTACTTCATACATCAACAGAGATATAAACCAAGATCAAGAAAAATGATTTCTTAAAATTGAAATATTATGAAATTATCAAAGAAATTCTGAATTTAAAGACAATTTTAAAAAGGAAACTTGAGAAGATCAAGCGTAGAAAAAAGACCACAAGAATTGGAAAAGTGTAGAAATACTGAGTTGTAGAAATACAGGAAGTTGTCAAAGAGAAAATTAAAACAATGGGAGGAACAGATTATTAAAAATTATATACAAAATTTATATATAAAATCAAAATTATATACAAAATCAAAATTATATACAAAATTATATAATTATATACAAATTTATATACAAAATCAGCAGGGGTGATTTTTATAGGAAAAAAGTCTCTGAAGAGTCAAAAATAATTCCTGGAGAAAATATCATGAACTTTCAATACTCTAATATGAAACAGAAAAGCATAAAAGCTTTAAGGAGAAAAAAGCTTTCTACAAGAGATATCCAGTACAAAGACTGGATGATGATGTGAATGAGGAATGAACTTTCATTGTGCTAAGGCCACTGAGATTTGGCGTTTGTTTCTAATAACAGCTAGTATTGTGTTAACATAAAAATGAACTCCACAAGTTTGATACGTCAAGCAGTAGCAATTAAGTGGATTATTTAAAATGATAAAAACAAGCAAGAAAAGCACCAAGTTTATAAATATTACAACTAATAATAACGATCATAAGGATGAAGATGATGATGATGATGATGATAATGGCAGCAAAATCCAAAGGCAGAGAAGGAAGGGGAGTATAAATGCATTAAATTCCTCATCATAGTGGGCGGTTAAAGGTGAAGAGATAGTATATAAATTTGACAAATTGGGAAACAGATGAAAAGATATAATAATTTCCATTACAGTAGTAGTTACTACTGTAATGGAAAAAAACTTGCCATAAAACTTAAAGCCCGTTAACCCTGTTGTCTCTGAAGACTACAACTATCAGTGAAAGGAGATGATTGCTTTCTATTTTACTCTCTTTTGTACAGCTCAATATCCTTTTTCCCATATGCATGCATTACTTTTAAAATGTTTATTCTATTTTGCAAAAATAAATAATGTATGTCCATTCAATGGAACACTGTCCTGCAGATAAATTGAATGAAATCACACAGCATTTACAGAAGTGGAGAGAAAACTTAATATATTGTTAGGAGTGAGCAAAATAAGCTACCCAATGGTGGATATAAAATGAACTCAAGTGTGTAAATAAAACTGTACAAATAAGCAAACATACATATAATAGGAGTAGAAAGGGAGAGAAGAAAGAGAAAGAGAGCGACAGAGACAGAGACAGAGGATACAGAAGAGAACTCCTCATGAGGAGGTAATCAGAGAAGGTCCAAGCCTCCCCCAGGAATGAACGTGCCCAGAAAGGAAGGGCAAGGTCTGCTGGCACCTGGACATCCACTAACGATAGAAATGACTGCAGTAGAGCAGGGCTGTTGATAACCCAGGATTTCCAGAATAACGATCGCTTATTCCCTGGGTTTGAAACTTCCTGGATTTGGGTATTAGTGTCCAATAAGTAAATTTCAAGTTTCTTTAATGAAAATCATAAATTACTTTTACATGCTGACTAATATAGCTACTCAGAACACCATATGTTGTGAATTTTTAAGGAATTGGCTTGCTGACATTTTCTTCAGGGGAAAACTTACATTTAAATGTGTACCTTATTATTTATTTATTTTAAGGTATTTAGGTTTTTTGTTTTTCTTTTTTTAAAATTTTATTATTTTTTAACATCTTTATTGAAGTATAATTGCTTTACAGTGGTGTGTACATATATATATATATATATATATATATATGTTTCCTACATATTATAGCTTTGGGGATAATATACTATTTACTTTTTTTTTTTAACATCTTTATTGGAGTATAATTTCTTTACAATGTTTTGTTAGTTTCTGCTGTATAACAAAGTGAATCAGTTACATGCATACGTTTATCCCCACATCCCCTCCCTCCTGCGTCTCCCTCCCACCCTCCCTATCCCACCCCCCCATCCCACCCCTCTAGCTTGTCACAAAGTAGTGAGCTGATCTTCCTGTGCTATATGCGGCTGCTTGCCACTAGCTATCTCTTTTACATTTGGTAGTATATATAAGTCAATGCCACTCTGTTTTATCTGAAATAGCATAAAAAAAGAATGTTTTTTTAAAACTTAAGTGGCCATACTGTAATTGTGATTCAATGTTAATGTAATCATATCCAAACTTCTTACCAGAATTATTCATTTTACTCTTTTCAACTCATATGAGTGTAATCTAGTTTCATTTAGCCAAATTTCTCATTTTTCGATATAAAGCAGCAGACCTAGAATCTGGCAGCTGTAAGTAGGTTGTTTTGCGGGGTTTTTTTTCCCCCCGCAGAAATTCTGAAAAGATGAGATGATATTGTTGGTCAAAACATAATTGATAATGTTCTGGCCAGTAAATTGAAGCTAGATATACAGTAGATCCAGCTTTATTTCTTTTTACAAGCAACTAAAGTTCACCAACAAAAAAGAAAAAGTGAGTGTTGAATAATGCTTTTTACTCAAGTGATTCAATGTCTTAGGCCGTGAAATAGACTAGTATTTCAGCAGTAGTCCAACAAGGCATGCTAGATAAGAACTGTGTCTTCAGCAACCTCAGCAAGCAATTCTGAATGACTTTGCAGTGAATATCACACTAGGAACAATCATAAATGTGCAGAAGCCTGAGGTCTTGTAGCAATTTATAATATGCAAATCCTCCATTACACCAACATATGTTCAGTGGCAGAGGGTGGCAAAAGCTGTCATCGGCTTCTGTTATCATAGAGACATGCTGTCTACTAACTCCCTGATTGAGATGTGGAGCAGTAAACCAGATGAAGGCAGTGCGCTGTTCAGGAGATGAGGATAATAGGGTGCCAGTATGGATACAGCAGCAGCCTGGACGGAGATGACACTGACAGCTCTGTGGTGGGCTCTGCTGCAGATGCCACATTTGTCACTTTGAGCAGTTCCATCATGTCATTTCTGAGTCACCCTTAGCATCAAACAGCAGAATATAATCACCAACACAATGCTTCTGAAAGCCTGCTAATTCCCTGGCGATGGGATGAAGCTTAGCTGAACTGATCCTGCCCGGCTCTGCATGCCTTGTGAAGGGAGACGCCTCATCACGGGAAATTGAGAAAAGATCTGAAACTGAAGAGAACCTGCAGCAGTGTCTGTGAGAGTGTGGAATATCTTCAGTGACAGAAAGGAGAAGAAATGAGGAAGAGACAGAAAGCAGAGCCTCAGGAATGTACAGTGACAACCTTGGCTTCCGGGAGACAGAAGGACAGACAAGTAACTCCAGAGTGCAGAAATCGGCGGGGGTTATTTTTATAGGAATTTCAGCCTGTTTACTCCAGTTCTGGAGAATGATGATGGTCGGCAGATTCTTTTCCCTATGATGCTTAATGTAATTGATATCAACCACCAGAGCTCCTCTCCCACTCTTTCTTTCACTATCTTCAGTAAAGAAATTTCAACTTATTTCAACCCAGTATTTGTCACGTGCTCGCGATATGCCTGACAACGTGCAAGGGAGCATGAGAATGCAAAACAAGACTGACATGCTTCCTGCCTTAGGGACTCCAGTAATTTTGGAACGACATGATCCATGAAATGCTTGGAGAAGGACAGAAGACAGGATATAATCAAGTGTCACAGAATGTATTAGAGGAAATAAGTGCCCTGGCAGGTCAGGAAAGGTGGAGATCAGATCTTGGACCAGGTACAAAAGAGGTACGAAATGCACCATGAAGGACTCAGGTAGAAAGGAAACAGCACACAATACATTTAGTAGGTGAACCTTTTTATAGAGGAGTTAGTGAGGACCCTGGAATGCCCTGTATACTTTTTTTTTTTTAATTTTTATTGGAGTATAGTTGATTTACAATGTGTTAGTTTCAGGTGTACAGCAAAGTCAATCAGTTATACATATACATATATCTACTCTTTTTTAGATTCTTTTCCCATGTAGGCCATTACAGTATTGAGGAGAGTTCCCTGTGCTATACAGTAGGACCTTCTTAGTTATCTATTTTATATAGTGGAATTGACGTACACGCCCTGTATAGTCTTGTGGGATAGAAAAGTAGACACTGCCCCTATAAATATGGTCACTGTGGATGATAGTTGCAATGCTTAAGGCTTGATGCCTATGGATCTGGCCACTGAAAAGTATGCTGATCACAAAGAATATCATTAATGAATGGTATTGAATGGTCTATCTTAAACATGAAAAAGCTGAGACAAGGAGATTTTATAAATGGGTTGATGCTGCTTATCTTTCTTCTAATTTTAAGTACCAAGATTATTAGTGAGGAATCAGGAGTCTTCCCTTAAATCTTGAACAACATATTTTGTGGAACATTGGAGACCCAAAGAAAAGGCCGATTATGGGATGAACTCAAACCTTGTAATAAAATAAGAGCAATTTAATAAAAAGAAGTCACCTTAATTATAATTATAACCTCAGGCTTAAGTAGATGCTAGGAGGGTATAAGAGCACCTGCCCCCCTGCATTAATTACAAGTACGTGTGCACATCCATAGTCCACAGCTGGCACAAGGGAGACTTACTGTGCACCCTAAGATAAGCAAACAGGCAAAAATAGTCACTCTGTCTAGCTCTAGTCCACAAAATCAGTGAGGCCTTGGGTCACCAATCCTATAAATTGCTGACTGTATAAAGAAAATGGTTTTATCCCTGACTGTTGTAATATTGTTGTAATATTGATTATATTATGACACTTGCAGATATGATAGATATGATACATATGATATAAGAAAACTGCTGTTTTTCCATGATGAATAAACTAGGTATGGCCTCAGTATCCTTGGCAATTTTTCTTTCTCACCTTTTGACTAGTTTCCACATTAGCATGCAGAGAGCTGAAAAATGAGTGTAGCTTCAACCTTACAACAATAATCATAAAGTTTCAAAAGTAGATAAACAGGAACTCTTCTGGAACACACCAGAGAGCTGGCTCAAAATCTAAAGAGAGAGAGGCACCAGCAGGGAGAAGATGGAATGCCAGCACTGCCCTACCAGGGCAAGATGCAGCCTGTAAGAAGAGCTCAGCTAAGGTGACTGGCAAATGGGTGGAGACCCTGCCAAGATAGAGTGAAGACCCTGGGGCCCCAGATACAGAGGGAGTCCACAACTTCTTGCAAAACTTTTCTACATGAATCCTACTAGGCACTCAGAGAAATAATGAGAGAATCCTAAGAGTCTCCTTTGTGTAGAACTGGGGGAGGAAAACAGTAGCCACTGAAGGAGAAGTGAGGAATTTCACCTGGATCCTTGTCCACTAACTCCCTTGTGGAACAGATTCCTTTATCTGTGTGTGGGGTGAGGGAGGGGAGTGGAGGAAGGGATAGATACATGAGGATCCAGGCCTACAGCTGCAGTTGCAGGAGGGGCAGTGCACTGAGAAGTCTGAATACCTTAGGATTTAAGAGAATGGTGTCTGCCTAAAACTAAGGCTTTTTCAGAACATCAGAGGTTGCACACCCTACAAATCCCCACAGCACACATACACTCATTGCCAGGTCAGCAGGTAACATGTAACTTATAGGCTAGAGATAGACCCTCTCTTAGGCAGAGCTCACCAGGAAGAACTGAAAGCTAGAGGGTGGGGAGGACATTGTAACAAAGCCCACTAGCAAACCAGCTCACGCCCTAAACACAACATATTTCTAGAGGAAGTTTAAAACTGTGGTGCCCTGAGGGTGGCCATAGCATAACAAACTTCAAACCAGCTCAATGCCTAATTAGATTAGCTCAACTCTACCAGAAATAAAGGCATGCCCATTTGCAAGTGTGAAAAATGTTTACCTCAGTCTCTACAGTTCTAAAAGAGGTGTCTGGCTTTCAACAACAAAAACTGGAAAGCATACAAAAAGGCAAAACAACACTCTTAAGGAAGTAAGCAATCATCCAAACCAGACAGATACGCCACAAGTCTTGGAACATCTGACAAGGAATTTAATAAAAATGATTAGTATGTTAAAGGCTCTAATGGGAAAAGTAGACAGCATGCAAGACCAGATGGTAATTTTAGCATAGAGAGGAAAACTTTTAGTAAAAATCAAATGGAAATAATAGAAATGAAAACTACAACTTCATCAGAGATGAAGATTGCCTTTGAGGGGATTTTTAGTAGACTCCAGAAAGGTGAAGAAAATGTTAGTGAACTTGAGAAACCTATAGAAATTACCTAAACTGAAAGAACATCCAAGAGCTGTGGTACAATATCATACAGTCTAAATTTTGTGTAATTGAAAACACAGGAGAAGGGAGAACATGGCAGAAGAAACATTTGAAGAACTAAATACCTGTTGAATTGTTTTACTTGGCAAGCCAGCCCTTCTAAAGCCTGAATGTCCTTAAAAACCTTCTCTGCAGATACTCTAATTCACTTCCTAAATGCTATGGTCTCTGTGTATTCCTTTGACAAGTGATGAATAACAGAAAGACTAAACTGCAGATCTGCAGATCTAGTTTTTGTGTCAGCTACTTATCTTTCTTGATGCAGATCTTTTTATGGTGTTTGGGCCAAGGACAATAAATGTGAAAAATCTCTGTCTTAGATATAAAACAAATCAGATTATAAAATGTCCTAAGAAGTTGTAGAGCAAAGAAACATGCTTAATATTTTTCAACCCAGTATTTCCTAAATCTGTTTGACCTTGTACCTCTTTTTTATACATAATATTCATTAAAATTGTATAAAATTAATGTTAAGATGAATCAGCTTGGAGTAATTATACATGGGAGCTTGGTTGCTCTCTATTTTCCTTCTTTTTTCGGGTGTATTTTGGTTTTCTAAGGCCTTGTATGAACTGGCCCTTAGCTGTTTCTCAAATTGTATCTTCCTTTGGTCTGCATCTCACTCACTATATTTTAGTCACGGGCTTCTGTTGTCCCTTAAACATTCTAAGCTCATTTCCTCCTTAAGACCTTTACACTTTTTGTTATTTCTGTCCCCAAATGTTTTTCTGTCAGATATTTGTGTGACTTTCTCTCATTTTATTCGGGACTCTGGCAAACATCACCCATTCTGACAAATCCTCACTAGCAACCCTTTCTAAATTACCATCTCCCTGCATCATTCATCCATTTATTCTGTTTTATTGTTTTTCATAGCATATTATTACCTACTGTTATACTTTGCATTCATTTTTTTCTTACCTGACTGCTATAGAAGAATGTAGATTCTATAAGGTCCAGAACTTTATTTTCTATCTTAATCACTACATCCCCAATGCCTAGAATGGTACCTGGTATCAATCTAGAATGACAAGCACTTATAAAAATGTTTGAAAGAGTGCAAGATTAATGAATCAGTCTGAACTGCCTCTATGGGGTCTGCATTCTTCTTTGATCCATCCCTAATTGGCCCAGCTAGCCTATGCCATATCAGAGGTGATACACTAATTAGGAAACATTCTCTGTCTCTTAGTCTTAATTGTTAAAAGATTAGTCATTACGGTGTAAAGAATCTTTGACTTCAACAACTATAATTTTATTGCTCTAATTCTTTTCTTTTTAATTGATCTTGCACTAATTTAGGCAATGTAGGGGCCTCTAAAAATGTGCTCCACTGATATCTTTCATAAAAGATCATATGAGCCTGATTTGAATGATGTTGTGTAGGTTTCCCTAATTTAAGGAAAGAAAACATTATCTTACTTTGGGAGATTATATACTCCTTTTCAAAAAATGGATTGTGGTTATTCATTCTCAAATCTCCTGGACTGAGCAGTGGGGTTAAATTTAGCCTGATATCTTGCAACAAAATGAAACAAAATGAACAAAATGAAACTAACCGTAATGTTGCTATTAACTTGTGTTGCTTTTATAACTGCTAAGTGTAAAGGCTGACCCTTTCAGTTCAGTGCACCAGACAGCTTTTTAAAACACACACACACAAGTACCCAAACCTCATTTCCAGGGGATGAACGCAGGCATGGGCGTTTTTAGAGCTCTACCCATTGATTCTAATATGTAGCCAAGATGGTAGGCCAATGGTCTAGCTCATGGATAAATTAAAGCATATATAAGGCAGTTGAAATCAGGGAAGGTGCAATCAGGGCAGGCTGCAACTATGAGGACAAGCTGGAATAAGGAGAGGAAAGTTTCAGACAAGACCAGACAATAAAACAGCTGCTTATGTAGAGAGCACTGACACACTAGTCAATCACAGAATGCTTGGGGTTCTAGTTGTCCAGGACTGTGTGAGAAAACTAGTTCTCCTCAGGCCAGGAGAAAACCATAGGCTTCTATTCTTCATATTCTCAACACTCTGAGTTTTCACCTCTAATGGCTAAATGGCCCATATCCCAATGCCAGTCTTGGTTTCTGTGAGGGTGCTGGCATCTCCTCCTGCTTTGAAAAGCTCTCCAAGGCTGTTTTGACATGGAGTCTCATAGTATGTTCATGACTTCAGGGGCCCAACAGGCACACCCAAGGATGCTTCATCTTGTACATCTGCTGGTCCTCCAGGTTCCTCTATCTTTAGAGTTGGAGCAGAAGAGTAATTCAGGCTCAAGTTCCTGGCATCTTGGTCTGTTCTGATTTCTTAGTTGTCTCACCCTAAATCATCTTGACTGTAACTAAATAATTTTAAGCTACCAGTAGAAAAGCATTTTTGTACATTTAGAAGCTATGAACCTTTTTTTTCTTCTTTTCCTTTTCATCTAAGTCTAGTGTATCTGTCTATCTATCTACCCATCCATCCATCTCTCTATCTAATCTATATTTCTATGTATAGATGTATACAGACATCCTTATATATGAACCATATAAGAAATCTCTTGCCTTGTATTCTTCCAAAAATGGAAGAATATTAAAGGACATATGGCAGAACAAAATATTAAAAGTTCTATATCAATTATGAGACTAGATAAAATGAACACATAATGAGCATCTGTGGTATAATAAAATTGTCTCTAATCTTTGTCCCCAGTTCCTGGTACAGAGCCTCAAAAACTCTTGGAATTGCCTGAGTGATGAGTGTCTTTGGGGGGGGGGGGGGGGCGGGTACCTATCTGGCTTCTGGATGGGGGCTGGTCACCAGAAAGACCAACCATATGATTAAGGGTTTGAACTTTGGGCCAGCCTGACCTCTGAGGAGGGAGTGGAGATTGATGATTGAATTCAAGTACCTGGCCAATGATTTACTTGATCTTGTCTAGGTAATGAACTCCCAATAAAAACTCTGAACTCAAGACTAAGAGAAGCTTGCTGGTTCATGGACATACCATGAACCGGGACAGTAATAGACAATAGACAGTAATAGACAGTAGACAGTAATAGAACTGGGACAGGTACAGAAGCTCCTATGCACAGACCTTACCATTTGCACTTCTTTATCTGGCTGTTTGTTCTTATATTTTATAGTAAAATGGTAATTATAAGTATATTGCTTTTTTGAGTACAGAGTCTTTTTAGCAAAATATCAACTGTGAGAGGGTTGTGGGAAGCCCCTATTTGTAGCTGGCTGGGTTGAAGTGCAGGGGGCTTGGAGACATCCAAGACTTGCAGCTGGCATCTAAAGTAAGGGCATTCTTCTGAAGGATTTTGCTCTTAACCTGTGGGTCTGTCCAGTTAGTTAATGTCAGAATTGAATTGTTCATGTAAATACATACAAGTATTTACAAGAACACTTAGTCTTTCATTCATAGCCAATAACTTTAGATTCAATCACTATTATATTAAAATATTCTTTCCAAAAATAAGGACCATATTTAAATAGTATAATAGTGACCGACGCTAAAGTTATTGGCCATGAGTGAAAGATTAAATGTTTGTGTAAATTCTTGTGTTTTATAGACAAATTTTCTATTAGGAATTTACATTCTGACACCAATTCTCTGACACCAACTGGGTGTCCTGCAATTCATTTGTTTATTCCTTCCTGATTCAAAAGTAATGTCTTGCATACGTTTAAGAAAGAGGAAGAAGTAAATCTCTTGAGCTTTTATGAATTATTTATCTTTTCTAAAACTTATGACCATTGAAAAACTAACTTATTTTAATGTTTTAAATATTTTCTTTTTACATTTTCTCTTATTTAAGCAGTTGAAAATTGTTGATTTTGCATTTAGATTTTTCACTTCTTATTGTCAAATTTCAGGGTAACATTTTATAATAAATAGCTCTAAACTATTTAAAGTAAAATATATATAATAATACTGAAAAATTTGGAGAATTAAATTCAGTAAACATGAATTCTCATTCTCCTATTCATTATCGTCCTCTTAAATATTCTTCTCTTTACTCTGGCTCCTGCACAAGAGAGATGTGGTACAGATGGAAAAATAATGCAAAGCCAGAGACAAAGAGAAAAGTTGTGACTCCAGGAGTGAACAAGCAAAGCTAACAATTACTGTTTTAAGTGAAATGATTATAAACTGGATATTTTTTAAAAAAAGAAAAAAGGGAGCTAACAGCCCATTTAAAAAAAAAGCACACATAAAAACGAGACAATAAAGGAGAAACAAATTATATTTATATTCATATATGTTTATCTGTAGCTATAGATACACATATCTGTACTCCACAGTCGGTGTGTGTGTGTGTGTGTGTGTGTGTGTGTGTTGTGTGTATGTATAGAGAGAGAGAGAGAGAAGGAAATGAAAATATATGTCAATGAATTTGAGGACTACAAATTACAAAATTGGGCTTTTAGAATGATGAGAGTCAGCATAGTGTGGTTTTAAAGCGTGAGTTTTGAAATTACACATTTTGAACACTGGGGCTGTGTGAACCTGTGCAAGTTACATTTCTCTGCTGTAGTTAACTCATCTTTAAAAACTGGGGATATCGTGATCATTGGGGTGAGGATTACTGATACGTAAAACACCCAGCTCATCACTGGCACTTGTGAATGATACTGAATTTGGCCCGGCTGATTCCAGACCTCACAGTCTATGGATACAAATGAGGATGTGAGAAGCCAGACTTTTGCAAAGATTGCCATGGACTATGTGTTACATCCTTTCATCTTTCAAAGCACGAAAACAAAGGATGGAGTTTGTTTAAAATGATTTTTTTAAGCTGTTAACCTTTTTATCCCAAAGCTCCATGCTTCCCTGAGGCTGAAACACATAGTCCATGCTTTTCCAGGGCTGCACACCTGATGTTAATAATGCACTCTGTTGCACGATCACCATGAATAAAGGGAGCTCCTTACTACTTCTGATTTTTCTTGGGGAATCATGTCAAAATGGTGTAGGAGAGGCAGGAGGAAAACTCCCATTTCAATCCATGCAATGAAAGAACATTTAAAACTATTTAATTGGGTCCAGATTAAAGACATGACATTGTCTCCACCTATTTCTGTGGTTCAACCGTTCATCATCTATTTGTCTTTGAAGCGAGCCTCTAGGAATTGGGGGCCCCTGAAGTAGGGATACAATGCTAAGCTGAATTTGAATAAGAGTAGTTGAAGCAATATCTTCTGATGTTTCTTAAACTGTCAGGTAATATAATAAAGTCAATGAAAATATCCTCACAAATTGTCACTACCCGTTCATTTCAGAAGAAGTGCTTAGAGGAGTAATTATGTCCACTGATTTTATTTATTAAAATAATTGATTACTTCTTGAAATTATTTCAAGAAAAACAAAATGTATGGCTCATGCTTTTAAAGTCAACTTTTTTCATAGTCTGACTTTGTGAAACATCTCAAAATTAAACAAAATGTTTCTTAGACTTGAGTCATTTTCCCCAATCCTAGAGTGAGTGTAAGTCTAGAAAAGCTTATGCAGTTTAGTTTTCATGCATTTGCCAAGTTAAGTGAATCTTACTGTAAAGGTCAGTTAATATTAACTATTCTAAGAAGCAAGCTGAACAAATCTGGGTTCAGACCTCCTCTTAATTACTTTGCAGTTTATCCTCTTGACTGTGTTTAACTAAAAGCACCATGAGCGTTGGATGAGCAAAAAAATAAAACTCCCTTCCCTTGACTTAATCTTTCTGAAACTAACAACATGGTGTCACAGTTGGGCTTTTTTGGATAATCTTGCTGGTTATAGAAAGTATATCTTCTAGGCTGGTATCAACAGCTGCACACCTGCACTTAACTTGCTAAAGCTTCATAGTCCCTTTCTGTCTGTAGTGAATGGAAGGCACCATCAGCTCTGGAAAGAAACAGCATGAAAAATATTGGCAATCCAAGCTCACCATGCAATTTAAATTTCAAAGTGCACAAGAGCTTTTGACGAGAATTTTATTTAATTATATTTTTCCCAAGAAGTATGCTTTGTAAAAAAAATCTGTACCATGTCTTCTGTTTTGTTTATTTATGTAACAACAGTCTATGTTTACCTGAGTCCAATAAAAATCCTCTATTTGAAAATCAAAATGAATTGGAAGTCCCTCGGATGTCTCTCTTTATCCACAAGAGATTTCACTCTGGCTAGGTGGCAGAATATACTAGAAGTGTTGAGCTAAACTGACATAAAAATCTTGCTGTAAGTCTTGCACACCGACCACCTCACTTCTGGTTTCCGTTTCTTCAGTGTTATAATTTTTCTGACTTTTTGTAAACATATTACAATAAAAAACAAAGACATAAATCAGGGCTACAAAATGAGGCAGGAGAGGCCAGGGGCACATTAATCACAAGTGGGGCAGGGTGATCTAGCAGAAAGTGTTTGAGAATCGATTAGATCTTGCCTCTGTCATATACCAGTGAAAGGCTTTAGGCAAGCGACATATGCTTTTGTGGTCTCCTCTTCTGCTGATATGTAGATAAGAATACAAAAATAGAATACCTCTTTAGAATGAATAACTGAAACCTGCCTACCTCACAGGGTGATTATGAGGATCAAAATATGTGAAAGGTTCTTCTATGTAGTAAAGATACATAAGGACATTGAGAAAAGAAAAGGGAGTCTGACTTCAGAACCCCACTTCTAGCCACTGCTGAGACTGCCTCTCAAAAATGTATATAAATGCACCTGGATCAAAATCAATGTGGAATGCTTACTTTCTTTATTCTTTCCCTCCAGAGTGTTTATATTTGTGGCCATAATTAGTCCTGGGAGCTTTAAGAATTAATAGAAGATTATTGTGGTCCCCATTGACCCAGACCCAGCTCAATTCTGACTATTTTCCATCTAAGGTGCTTTCATGTTGCCCTAGTGTAGAAAGTCATGCAAAAAAAAGATTTCATCTACTAATTCCCATTGAATTGTCGAGAGATCACTTTCCAAAAAAATTTACATTTTAAGTAAGAGGATATAGGGTGAGGGAAACGGTAAGCCCAAGGAAAATAATTACAAATGCAATTTCAATGTCTCCTTGAATTCTTTGGGAGGAGATGAAGAGCTTCTAAATATCCTTGAAACCAAAGCATTTTAAGCGATCATCCACACTTCTCTAGGAGAGCCACCAGGTAGCTGGGTAATGTTTGTGAGTGGAATGGCCGCTTGCATTATGGTTGCTGGATCATTCAGGCCATCGTGTATTTACTTTTTTAGGGTGAAGTAAAAAAAAAAGGGGGCACAAACCCGCATAATTTTTTAAATGGTGTTTGTCCCCCCTCTCTGTGTTACGAGTATCTCAAGTTACAAGTAATATAAAAAACTTCTTTCTGTAAAAGCCTGAGAGTTCTGAAGGCTGCAATCCTCTTTATATAGACCAGAAACCTGAGAATTTATGTAATGGGTCAGAATCACACCATTACTAGCATTGCTTGCCTCTGAGTTGGGTATAGAGGGATATATGGTAGTAAAGACACTATTTTCCACTTTGATGACAATCCTAAAGACTAAGCTATAGACCCTTATTAAACTTTATTTTTGTTTTAGTTTATTATTTTTCCCTTCCCAGCCAAACTTTTTTTTCAGCTTTATTATTTTGTTTTTTAAAAAAACTTTAACAGCTTTATTGCAGTATAATTGGTATACAAAGACCTGCACATATTTAATGTGTACAATTTGATGAGTTCAGACTTATGCAAATGCCTGTGATACTGT
Source organism: Lipotes vexillifer (assembly GCF_000442215.2). Classification (NCBI taxonomy): domain Eukaryota; kingdom Metazoa; phylum Chordata; class Mammalia; order Artiodactyla; family Lipotidae; genus Lipotes; species Lipotes vexillifer. The sequence goes on along the minus strand of NW_006795236.1, from coordinate 623,044 downwards.
GGTTTTTTTTT
>NW_006795236.1:615652-622642 GCF_000442215.2 Lipotes vexillifer | reverse complement strand
GCACAGGCTCCGGACGCGCAGGCCCAGCGGCCACGGCTCACGGGCCCAGCCGCTCCACAGCACGTGGGATCCTCCCGGACCGGGGCACGAACCCGCGTCCCCTGCATCGCCAGGCGGACTCCCAACCACTGCGCCACCAGGGAAGCCCGCTGTGTTTGTTTTTAATCCATTCTGTCAATGTCTACTTTTGGATTGCAGTTTTTAATCCCTTTACATTAATGTAATTACCAATAAGGCAGGATTAATGTCTGCCACTTTGCTGTGTGTTTTCTATATTTCTTTCGTCTTTCCTGAGCTTTAAATCCTGTATTTTGTGACGTATGGGTCACATTCATTTATATATCCCATAGAAAATATAAACATGTCCAAAACCGAATCTATATCGACCTCTATTACATTATTTCTTTTGTGTTTTCTATCTCAAGGAAGACTAACATCCATTCAAGTATACGAAAAATCAAATTGCCACTGGTTACATTTCCATTTTCACTGACCCCATCCAGTGACTCACAAATACCTAAAGATACTACCTCCCCAAGTGAGTCCAGACCACCAGAGCAGGCATACTCATAGGTGTCTCTGCTCTGTTCTTCTCTCTGTACATACTAGTATCCATTCTGTAGCTAGATAGATATTTCTAAATAAAGTAAATATGGTCATGTTAGCTTAAAAATGTCAGTGGTTCCCACTGCTCTCAGTTTTATAGTCCTTACTGTGCTTTATAAGACCCTGCCTGACTTAGGTCCTTCTTGCCTCTCTACTGCCATCTCTCACACCTTAAACACCTGGCCCCTGTCAAACCAAACTTCCTTCCACCATCTGACCTTAATCTGCTCTCACCTATGGCTTTCTGTTAGTAACACATTTCTTTCTTTTTCTGTAGTTAGCTCTTATCAATGCTTAAGATTTCTATCTGATAATTACTCTGTACCAAAAAGAAGAAAAACGTCCTTAGTACCTCTATTTGAGTTATCTTCTTCTAATGTTTACTTCCATAAATCCTGTACTCATCTTACATAACTAACATCAATATTTTTGAAATCTATTTCTTTTCTCTAGTCCCCAAATAATCTCAAATTCCATGAAAACAGGGACTTTAAAAATTTTTTTTAATATATCCTATAGTACATTCCCCAAGACCTATTGGTTACCAAATAAATATTTATTGAATAAATGAATGGATAGCTCAGTTTTCCTTAGTATTCCATTTTGAACCAATCATCCATAAATTGTTGAACTTTAAAAACATTATTTTTAGGTGATGTCTCATTCAGACAACATAGGTGGGATTGAATGCATAAACCAGAGATAATCTAAAAGTAATTTTTCTATTTTTATAAAAACCTATTACATCTCTTCTTATCTCCCAAACTTTGAAATTCAGGAGTCTTACCTCAAAATTTAAAAGCCATCTCAACATGAAATAAGAATTGCCAATTCCACTACTATTCTAGGAGTTTCCTTCCTCTAATTCTATTATAACTTTATTAAAATGTGGGTTCCCAGTAAGCCATATGAGAAGACATCATTTTTACAGGTACATAAGCAACTGTATTTTCCTTGCAATTGTTCCAGTGACAAAAGATTAGACCAAAGTCTTCAATGTTCATTGTGATATAAAGCTTATCAAGCCCCTTTCCTGGGAGGCTGGAGACCATTATTCATATATTGTGTGGATCATTCTCCTTAAATGCATTAGACTACACTTTTCCAGAGTGAAACACATGTAACCTTCAGAAGCAAAACCTTGAAAGACTTGGCCTTCAATAACCTGTCAACTCACTTTTGAGATGTATATTTTTGATTATTTGTAATTAGAAAAAATCTTTCTGAAAGTGTTATCTGAGAACTACCTGAAAAATCGCTTGGAAGGTTTGTTTAAAATTCTATAACTTTAAGTTTAAAAGTTTTTTTTGCCTTGTTTTCTAGGAAAATACAACTTCCTACTAATTTGGTTTTATAACAACAATACTCTATTTTTATCTATATGATTTTATTTGTGGTATATATGAATATGAGCAGATATAGGCATGTTATAATTAAACATGAAATGATACAGAACAATTTTAAATGATGTAATAATGTGTATTTATAGTTGTTTGTATAGTGCTCAAGTTTTTAGACCTTTTTTTAGTGCATTGAGTTTGAAATTTTACTATTTCTGCTATGCACTAGAAGGACATAAAGTACCTTTGGGAGAAACTGCAAAAGAAAATATCACTCCCTATAAAGTGTGAATACCTGTGTGGCCTCTCAGGTGTAGGAAATACATTTATTATGGATTAGTCTTTCCCCACAGGGAGGTGGGCTATAGAAATAACAGAGGAGAATCGAAAATAACTGGCAGTAACAATGGATGGCTATTTAATTGTTTTATGGTAGTTCTGAAAACTGACTGCCTTCTCAGTTTATAATAAGAGGACACATTCTGAAAAAAGGCTAGATGCCCTGGCATTTACTCCTTTCCTCTGATCAAAACGTAAAATAAATAGAATACCAAGGATGGGTATTTTTTTCTCTGTCTCCTTCTTCTGTTGGAACAATGCAGAGACTAAATTTTCTATAATACAGGAGTTAGGTCTTCCGAGTCTCTTATGAAAACTATGACTTTCTTATTGTTGCCGAAATTAAAATAATAGAAGTTATTTATCAAATACAATGTGTCAGGTCTTGTTACCTGCACATTATACATAAAATGCTGCTTAATCTTCACAATAAACCTGCAAGATAAGTTCATATTACTATCTTCAAATGAAGAAAATAAGACTCAGGTTGTATCACTGGCTTCAAGCCTTTAACCAAATAAATTACAGTTCAAGTGCTCAACTTTGATCTGTCTGACTCTAATATCCATGTTACTTAAAATTATTACCAAAAATCTTTTCTCAAAAATTTGCAACACTAAATTCTATGCCAGTGAAGAATGTCTGTATATGTCTGTCAAGGTAAAAGAGTGGCTCAAAGATAATTCCCAATGTTTTGAAGGTTACAGTGTGTTATAAATAAGCCAGACTGAAAACAGAAGATTAACCAGCTATTGTATAAAAAGTAGTAGCCTGTGGAACTGAATAACTTAGATTCTAACCCAGTCACAACACTTTGTTTGCTTTGAAAGTGCAAAGGATGAGTTTATGAACCCTAACATTCTCTTTAGGACTATCACATTACAATTCTAGATTATACAAATATACAGCAGAATCTTGCTAAAACTATCCCCTCCATTTTATATGGCTTTTTATTTTGTCATTGTCTTAACTGAATTTTAACTGTTTCACATTTATATTAATTTATTCTGCTTACACTATTCTTTGGAACATCAGGTAGGAGCAGGCTTAGCCATCAATCTCTATGCAAATAAAACTATCACACTGACAGAAATTCTCTCCTTTGGTCAAACTTTAGTTCGGTTCCTCTGAGCTCTCCGCTCCACTAGGCCCAACCTCAGGTTTCAGTCTCTGTCCCTGTAGAGTCCAGTTTTAGCAAAAATCCTGTCAAGTCACTTTAGAGAGAATCCCTACTCTGATGTCTGATCATCCCGGATTCTTGACCAAATTCCTCATTCCCCACCATCCCCCAGGTGATGTCTGATCACTCTAGCCTGCCTTCAGTAAGAATCCTGTTAGGACAGTTTAGCAAGAATTAGCCTACCCTTTTGGTAATTTTCCATTCCCCCAAATCTGCCCTCTGCTGTAAGTCCCCACTTTTCCTTGCTGTATTTGGAGTTGAGCCCCATCTCTCTCCCCTAGTGCAAAACCCCCATTGTAGTAGTCCCTTTGAATGAAGTCTTCTTTTTTTTTTTTTTTTTTTTTTGTTTTATCTGTTAAGGAACAACTTCTCTGAGAAGCAGGAGTAAAACTTCAATCGATCAGCTGCTTATTTCTTAAGAAAAAATGAGTTTATGATAGTTCTGCTTGATTTCAGATTCTAAGAAAAATCAGGAAAAACTGTAAGTAAACTTATGACTGACACCATATCGATCCCTTAGCAAAGATTATTTTCTTTTTATTTCTTTTCTTTTATTCCTCTCTATATTTGCATTGGATCTTTCTTCTTTCACAGAAACTTATACATTACTGTTAAAATTTAAAGGGAGTTTGGATAGTAATAAAAGTACAAAGACAGAGTAAAGAAATTAAAAACTTAAAGATGAGACAAAGAGAGACACAGTGCCATATATATATATATATATATTTTTTTTTTTTTAAAGAGGCTGCTACTGGGAGGTTAGATGGCCTCGGTTGAACCCTTGATTATCTAGTCTTCAGTAGTGAGATCATTGGGAAAATTGCTTAACAACTCTGTGCCTCAATTCCCTTAGCTGACTAATCAGCTAATAATATCTGCCACTTCAACTCCTCAGAGATGTTTCAGGAGTTATTTTTAACGTAGGAGAGAGTTTTAAAGTAAATATCCAAATAGAGTAATTCCTGTGCCTTTTCGAGGTTGACGGAAGTGAATAATTCTCAAAATTGCCAATTCTGTTTTTATGTCGAGTGAGACTTTCAAAAGGCAGTAAGAGATACCTATTTTTCAGTCTTGACAGGCATGGTGATTGACCTCAAGGAACTATCTTGCAGTAGCACCAAAAATATCAGTGAAATGTCCAGAGTTATTTTTCTTGAAGTGGAGGGTGTGTGTTGTACAATTTTTATACTGTACAGCAGGTGAAGGAACATTTAAAGTTAGAGGATTAAGACACTTCTGGGGGGAAGAAAATACACAGAAACACCTACTCAACCTACACAGTTAATCAACTCTGGGGAGATACAGGGAGAGAGCAAGAGCCCAGCTATGGAGGAGAAAGGGCAGGTCAAATGGACAAAAAACAAAGTACTTGCTGAATAAGTTCACTGTTGAGGTTGTATAGTTAGGTCATGATGACAGTGAAATGCTAAACTGACAAGTTTTCAAAATGCAATGTATCCAAATTTTAAAAAAATAATATGTATACACATACAGGAATATTATTCAATGATGTATCAGGATGATATACAATAACTTTACATATTTGTTTGTAAATAAATGTAAATTGAGTTTTAAAAATCACTTTTTAGTGTTTTGTCTAAAAAGTTACAAGATATTTTGTTGTTGATGCATGATTTGGTTTTTGATGTTTTATTTTTGGCTGCCAGGAGACATACATAGTTGACACTAACTTAAAAGTAAAGAGTACCTGACAGGGTTTCTATTCTGCTGATGTGCCCTGAAAAAGCAACGATCCTTTGTATCCCTTTTAAACATGTAAAATGCACAGTTGAAAAAGGAGTTTCTGATTATTTTGCATGATGACTTTGAGGGTCAAGCTTTATATAACATTAGGACATTGCCTTCCATTGTAGCTGATGTGTTCTGTTTAAGGTCTTTGCAGGACTTATCTATATGCCACAGTGTCATATCAAGAGAAAACTAATTCTAGGAGTGTGTCAAGATCACTGTTGCTATTTCTGTTGGGGATCATGTTACCATAGTAATATATTCCCTGTGGCTTATAAAAGACTTATTTTCCTTAAGTGCTATTTTTATTTTATTCAAAATGAAATAGAGATAAAATTATAAAAAATGTTTTTCTTTAGCCTTCAGCCTTAATGGTAATTTCAGATAAAAAGGATAAAGGTAATCAGTGCATATCTCTTTTTAGCAACTTTCTTTTACCATGTGTTTGCTCCTCAGGCCAGCATCATCATTAGAAGGATCATGTGAATGGAAATTAGGGCGCGTGGATATTTTGTTTTCCTTTTTAATTTGTGGTTTATTGAGAGAGGGCACTACTCTCGATTCCACTACTCTCGATTCCACTACTCAAATTTTGTCTAGAGGTCCAGACTGATGATTCCACACATGCACAAATAGGGTATAAAGACATTTATTACTTACATAATAAAGCTTTCTCTGGAAAGCAGGGCAGGCTCCCAAGAAGGTTCAAAAGGGATTTGAGAGAGTAGGAAGGGGAAAATGACTGACTTTTGTTGGAGTTAGGGTATGGGGCCAGGGTAAGTGGTCTCACATTTGGCCCTGAGTTTGCTCTTGAGAGAGAGGGAGAGAGAGTGGAAAAGCCCTTGGGAGTACCTGTGGTCTTTCTCATTGGCTTGTCTAGATGCCAGTTAAGAGGGAAAAGGGAGGGGCGGGCTTGAAAGCTCTGCGCAGTCAAACATCAGAAATAGAGTCAGACTATTTATAGTCTTTTTATTGTATCTTTATATCTAAGAAGATAGTAAAGACATGAGATAAAATTATGCAGTGTATGCAAATGCATATATACACAGGAATACAAATATCAGTAAAAGACAATGACAATTTGCACTTGTTGAAGATTACATGTATGATTGGGAATGGTTACTGTGAAAACATCACAGGATACTTTTCTGTACCAACAGCGAAGACAGGTGAAGCGTAGCCTGATTTTAAGCAGTACTCTCCACTTTCCTACTCTTATTTTCCTGCTCCTTTCTTTTTCTTCATGGAATTGGTGGATTGAAGATAATGATATTCATGAAACATTCTCTGCATAGGGAAGGTTAAAACTCCTCCCTTGTTCTGTTTCATTATTGTTTTCTTTTTTAAAAAAACTCACCACATATGACATTCCTCTTTTCTTATAGAAATTCAATTAACTGCTAATATGTGTGTGTAGTAGGAAAAATGTACAATGTTTTGTTTTGTGTGCGCACATTATGAATTTACACAAGTAGTATTTTGCTATAGATATGTATATTTTTAACTCAATACCATGCTTTAAAATCGATCCATGTAGCTATATGTAGATTTAGTTTGTTACTTCTGACAGACACGTAGCAATCAATCTTATGCTTATAGGACATCATAGGTATCTATTCTCTTTGTGACAGACATCTAGAAATCTCTTCTTTAACCTACACACTTTTTATAATGTCCTAGGCTACCATTCTGCCCCCAAACCCACACTTGAAAGTAACCATGTTTTCTTCTCCAGGGATCTATCAGTGTGTGTGTGTGTGTGTGTGTGTGTGTGTG